>NW_027115594.1:228917-244611 GCF_000696795.3 Halyomorpha halys
TCTCTCTCTCTCTCTCTCTCTCTCTCTCTCTCCCCCTCATCCCTCAGGGGGGCGGGCCCGCTAGAAAAGTGTTTAATTTAATAATAATTAATTTTTTTACCTGATAATCAATCCTCCAAAGCGCCTGAAAAAAAGATGGCCTCGAGATCCTATAATCTAGAAATGTTAATGGAATTTTATTAATGGGTAGATTCTCCATAAGACTATCATACCATTGTAATTTAATTCACATCATATTTACTTGTACATTTTTTTAAATAGCTGTAAATATCAATAAATAAATAATATTAAACAAAAAATCCCGAAAATTCTATAACTCAGTGCGATTCGTGATGTCTTCCTTAGTGGCTTATATCTTGGGAGCGATCAAGATATCCTGTAGATAAAAGGCGCCGGATGATGACACAGGACATTGCTCCGGAATATTCCTCCATTCATATTAACTAAACAGCTCCTGAATTCCTTCTTAGGATGTTTTGTCCTGTAGCAGCGTTCTTATGTTTACCTGAAACAACACTCGGACCTAACAAAAGGAAGCAGCTGCCGAAGCTAAACAACAAACAACAGATCATCGGAAATAACGCTCCGTTGTGTTGTTGACTTAAGTGCTACTGGAGTCCCATATCCTCTCTTCGGCTCATAAATTATGTCTGTCTGTTTGGACAGGAGAGGGGGGAGGGGGCCCGTTAACAAGGCCCAGCCTCTGCCAACTTTCGATAATCGATTTATAAATGTTTGTTTAGAGTTAAAATCGATCTTCTTTCGAGAAGTTGGGAACGTGAACATAAATACTATATAGCGTGAGCTCTAGTTCTTCATTATTTATTATTAAAAAAGGTACTTACTCTCTAAATGATTAATAAATTTAATATATATATTTTTTATAACTTTATGCTATAATCCATTTTACGATTCGTGAGATATTGGGTAAACATCGTGAATTGCGGGTTGTTCTCTCTCTTTGAAACTCTCTTTTCGCTGTCTTTTCCTGAGCTTAAATGCCTTACAGAGAAGCGCACACCCTCATCACGTAAACTTTCTGTTTACTCGAATTCTCTCGACTCCCGGTACAGACAATAGATGTCGTCGAGGCATTTGATTAAGTCTGGCACCAAAGGCTTCAAATATACTCCAGTTCCGTGCTTTCTGTTGAGATTTAAATTCTTACATTAATATCAATATAAATGACTCATTTCTACAAAATTTAACTTTTTGAAATACGATTTGAATAATCTCGGCTGGATTTTATAATTTTTGTTTTGCTAAAACCGATAGTAAACTTCATTTTTTACCATCACGTAAAGATTTTCCGTAAATTCGCGATATATAATACTAGTTTTATGGCACAAAGATCAAGAAAACCTTTCATTCCACCTAGAGTACTGAACTCATATAATTCAAAGTTTTACATTATCAAAAGGACTTAATAATGTACCGAATGCCATGAATCGGACCGTTTCAATAAATATGTGTTAAAGAACTTTTTATTGTCTTCTAGCAAACCTAGAATCTGTTTTTATCACCAAAAAGAAGGGGGTGTTGAATTTGGCTAAGGTTTACACTAGTGCTAAACCTTTTAAGTTGTATAAATGTGTAAACTCTTCCAGGCAAGTCAAAAAAATTTAATTTTTTTTTTCATTTCTATAGGAGGTTTGTATAAAGGGCTTTTGGCGATTCTAAATCCGAATATAAAGTTAGTTTTGTGTTGATTTATATACAACGCAAACTAAACGACGATTTGAATCAGAAGCACTTCCAGCTTCGAGTACGTCGTATTGGAGGCAGCATAGCACCAGTAATCCTGCAACATGATAACGGTCGTCCTCACACCCTGCATGTAGCAGCAAAGGCTCAACGAAACTTGGGTGTTTAAACTGTTTCCATACCCTCCTTAAACCCCTAATTATGCATATTGCAATTTTCATTTCTTTCTTTACTCCAGAGAGATCTCAAGTTAATTATTACTCCTCGGATGATGGTGTAAAGGAAGCCGAAACGTCCTGGATGCGAGAAAAGTCGGAAACATTACAGTGGAAGAATGAGTAAACATTACAAGTTGGACTAAAAGAGTAAACGGTGACTATGTGAAAAACTGAATATCTCATTTTCAAGCCTAATAAGCCTACTGTGATGTATTTTCCCTATCTTAGTCTATACTTTCATTCGGGTTATACAAGCAAGTGTTGATTACATGTTATCCGACAGTCATTACTAAGCACCCAGAAATGATAATATAACAGTCTACTTTAAATGGATTTATTTTGATTAATAAACAATATATATATTGTTTTAAACAAGTCATTGACTCACAAACACAAAAAACAATAATCATTAACCACATGTAACTAGGTAGGTTTTTGTTTTCCAGTGCCTCCTATAATATATAACATCGACCCTCATAAAATCATCAATATTGAAAACACATAGACTGATTATTATAGAGTTTATCATTTCGTCAACTGAAAGGCCCCCATATACTCTACCAAAAATATTGATAGTAATGCTGGTCTGAAGCTGAAAAGTAAAAATTATAGAATTAATTACTGAATAAAAAAATCGTTCATAATTCTTCTCGATAGTTTTACTCTAAACTCCTGTTCTTAAATTATTAGTCAAAACATACACCATAGTATTGTAGCCAAATTTGCTGAATTATTTTCTCTATTTCATTCATTTCTCTTCCCACCCCCCATTTTATTTCAATTTGTTGTTAATTTTATTTCCTGGACATTCTTTAACATTCTCATTTATTTTTTGAAAAATTATTTAAGTAATATTACATTAAAAAAAAAAAAAACCTATTTCACTGGTCTGCCTGTAGAAGCTCTTATCCTGTATATTCTTACCAAATTCAAATGTTTCGGTATCTATAATTTACCTCATTCTACGGTACATCTCACATAAATACCCAATAATAACCCACCAGCTAAAGACATTATATTACATGAAGAGATATTAACACATAGTTTTGATGTAGTTAGTTATCTTGGAGTGACGTGCTCTAGTTAATCTCTAGGCATTTTTTGGATTGGACCATTGATCTGAGATGTGTTTCTGGTTTGCATTTAGGTTATTTTATATTGTATATCGTTTTGTTATTATTGTTTTTTTTGTTTACTGATTGAGGGATTTAAGCTTTGTTTTGTTAAATCTTCCTGTACTATATCGTATAGTCAAATTATAATTCTGATTGTTTATTGGTTCGGTGAAGGAGCCCCCTACCTCCTTGTTATTATATCCTCAGCGACGTGAACATAGCGGACGAGAAGGCTCCCGCGGTGGAACCGGTTTTTCTTTATTACACCTCTCCGGTCGATCCATCACGGCCCCGGTCTTATCATTAAGTCTTTTCGGCAGTTATGTAGTTAGCAAAAAACGACAAATGCAAACAAACAATTATCGACTTTAATATTTTTCGAGAAAAGAAAAAAGAAATTGGCCGGAAAGTGGCAATTAAGTATAAGGTTAACGAGACAAGGAGATGATTGGTTAACCTTGAAGGGGAGGTTAACGACAGCGATGATGGCGGATATCTTCTCGTTCCTGATTGATAGCCTTTGATAATCATTTATTCACTGCCTCTGAAATATTAGTCAGGGGATGGTCATCGATTATTTGTTCTCTTGTACTCTTGTCCTGATGATTTCCTATAATCAACAATGGCACTGAATCAGGCACAGACTGGTCTCAACAGTAGCTCAAATTCAATTGAAATTCTCTAAACCTTTGGGATGGTATTTTTGTTGATTAAACTCTCTTTTTCCTTACTTTGTGGGAAATCTTCCCTCGCATTGCTAACTGTAATCGTATGGCTGATAAAGGTTCTTTTGTTATTTAAAACCCTTTCTTTATATGGAGGATATATTAAATTCTTATACCTTAAAAAATTTATTTACAAAAGATCTGTATGTACATAGTTGAACGCAGTTGATTGTCTATAACCTCAACGCTTTATCAGCCATATGATTAACAGTGTTGCAATGTAAGGAGAAATTTCACATAAATTGGAGTAAAAGAGAGCTTTATCTTCATTCCCATCTGCTTAAAAAATAAAAGAAGTAATTTCTAGCATAACTATATTTGATTCAACAGGCAAAAAGTTCTTATTTTATAATTCATTTTCAGTTGTTAATCATAGTCGAGTGAACATTTTCTCATGGTTTAGTAGCTTTATTTTCATTCTGTTTGATTTTTGTTGTATGCTTTAATAATTTTTTAGCCGTAATATATGTGTTATAATCATAAATTGCATTTTAAATTTTTTTTCTCTATTTTCAAAATTAAAACAACATATTCGGGTTCAGATCTCACTCAAGCGTGGAAAATTCTCTGTTTTCTTTTTTTTCCTAGTAGTTTTTCTTAAAAGACTGGAATGATTTGAATTTATCGTATAACACTAGTATTCCTATCTTCATTGGCCTTAGCTGAAAAACATTAGGACACATTAGAAGTTAAGCCAAATATAAAGTCTTATAAAGTTTTGCTTTTGTTTTTTTGCGTCCCTATAGATAACTCCCGGATTCGCCCCTGCTAGAGATAGCTTAATGCAAGAGTCCTGACTGGTATTAATTGTTTTCAATGAATGTTACTGCATATTTTTTATTTTTAAAATTAATGCATAACCGTTACGAAAGAATTTTACTGTGAAATGAATACTCCATAAAAATTATTGAACAGTTTCAAATAACAATTGGTCTTTGAATATAGTTCACGTTAAATTCCATGTGCACAGTGATACATTACATCCATGACAGATACTTTCACAGCAACTGCCATAGTGTAAGCAGTGTGACAGTTACCACCATGATAATATTTGCCGTCGTGGAAGTACAGTAGCACTATCAGGCCTAGCGTCGTAAAGTTCAGGATCTGTGGAGGTAGTGAAGCTATTGTCATTTTTTTTTTTTTTTTTTTTTATTAAATTTTATTTTAAACAACAAATAATTAATTTCATTGGTGCTCTCCACCTGACAGATAACCCATAAATATGTCCGGTTATCGTAAGACCTCTGGTTTAACGAATTGTTGCCCGGCGTTACACCGAGAAATAACAGAGAATTGGATTGCTAACGGAGTTCGTTTGGAAAATTTCTGCTATTGATATTTCAACATCTAGATTTGTTATTTTTATTATCGTTTATTTCTAAATCTCTCCTTACTATTTTTATATTTAGTCGGTTAATACATAGTACATTTCATTTTATAAGCTATTATTAAATAGTTAATTATGTGTCTATTTTTTTTATAAATACAAAATTATAAATTACTACCTTAAATATGAGAAGCAGTGAATGTCGGTTCGAAATCAAAATGGCGTATTTGCAAATTTTGCTGTCTTGAATTTTATTACATTTTATAGTTTTCAAATCTCTTCATCATGCCAAACAGACCAAACTGAATGTGTGACATAACTAACTAAAAATACTAAATGATCAATTGACGAATATCAACAATAAAAATTAGCAACTACTTAAGTCTGCAATCGTAATTCAAACACAGTTCTTTTAGAAATTTTCAGATACGCCACTTTGGCATTGCTCCGATGATATAAGTGCTTACTATAAAGCTATTCCATCGAGGTATAATAACTTAAACAGAACCATCATTTTCACATTTACATAATTATATCGATTTATCGTAGTTGTGAAGCAATAGCGGGGCCCAACCCCCTTCCGGGAGGTTCTCTGCATCATCAATCTTGTTGAAGGAAATATCAGTGTTGTATCGCTCTTTTGTTGTCACAGTCTATTGTGTTACTGTTTGATCGCATTCTTTTCTGGACCCACTTTAGATAAGTTTCGAAAATAATAATTTGAAGTAATAATGAAACTACATTAATAGCTGAGGTTCTAGCATGGGAAAGACATAAAATAATGCATATACATAAAATAAGCAAAAAATTGTTCAAAATAAGATTCTATTTTGCTTTCTAACTACGGAAGGTGGGGAAGCATTGCTCATAATGTATGATTTATTCACATTTACCATAAATACTGTTTCTCATTCAAATTATATTACCTCCAATATCATACTATATCATTATTTCTGAAGCAACTGGCAAACATATAACTTTTTTTCTATATTATTTCAGGTCTCCTATTCGATGGCAGTCGAAAGCCAGGATGATGGGGCGATGCTTCCAGCAAAGTTCAACATATCAGCTCTTGGCACAATACCGACCACTGTCCAAACTTGGTCTGTAATGCTGCCTTGTTCAGGAGTTTATGATGCTGAAGTCAATCTCGTTATCTCTGTCAATGTGACATTAGGAAGGAATAATGTTACTCAATTGAACTTCAGGAGGAGGAAGATATGTCTTAGAGGTATATTTTGATGTTACATTAATAACCTTGCTCATTTCATTTCATGTAAAAAAAAAATTAGTTAAACTGTTATTTGCTGCAATAAATCCAGTTTTTAATGATTATGACAATGTAGTAATATGTCAATAGTTATAAATATTATTTAACTCTCAACTTGCTTGAAAATGTCAATTAATCTTATTTCAGCAACAGACAATTAATTTTAAAATAAAAATCTAATTCTCATTTTCAGGTAATGAAATTTTTATAATTGTACATATTTTTTGAACCATATAAAATGGTTATGTAAGTGATACGAAAAACTTTTCTTCTTTTAACTTTTGTACTAATTAACATAAATAAATTACAACTTAATAAAATTACAATCAGCTACAATGGTTCCCAACCCATAGAGGTCCAGTTCTCTCTGCCAAAAATTGAAACAAATTTGGACCATCCCCACACCCTACTTGAGAATTTTGAGCACATTCATCTTGCACTAATACTTAAACATCAGGAATAGTAAATAATAAAACAATTTTAACAATAAATCCACATTACAAAATATGTGTTCCCGAACCACTGCTCTACAGTCTTATATTACAATCTAATAGTAGTTGGAATTTATTGAAATTAAATAAATATAAAAATAAATCTATTTGTGACTGCCCAATAACCACCAAAGAAGAAGATACAGATAAGAAGTGCTTGATTGACCTAGAAGTAACAAAGCATACGACAAACCCTGCAGTTGGGATATAATTTTCTCTTGATCTACAGCAGTCCTATATGTAAACTATGATTGCAAGCACAGTCTTGCAAAAAACACACATAGTTCATGGTTTAGTTAGGAGGCGAGGTAATCAACACATTATTTAAATTGCCTGATTTATTCTCTGCTCATATAAATTACTTGTCTAAAGCTCCAATAACCCAAGAAGCATATGTTTAACCATGGTTCCCACTCTGATAAAAACTCACTTATTTTCTATCAACATAAAACAGCTCTATTCACTAATCTTGCTCCCTGAATGTTACATATTGTTGACTTGAGTTTGTTGGAAATGTACCCAAACATCTGTCATATTCAAAATACAGTACATCTTTTGATGATTATGATTGTATTAAAAATATTTTTATTTATTTATTTTTCTAGATCTATCAGAAAACAGTTCTGGTGTGACACAGGATGGGACTAGACCAGAAGCACCAGCAGCTGTTTACGTTGCCATCAGCTGTGTCTGTGCACTCGCTACTCTTCTAGCAATAGCACTTCTTGCATGCTATTTAAGGACTAATAAAGAAACAATGCATAATTCTGGGTGGGTATTTTTTGTGTTTTAACTTATCAAAGTAGCATGTAAAGTCTTTAGTTGAACTATTTCTAAATTGTATATCCTATAGTTTGGCTAAGGATACGTTTCTTACTAACATAATAATTTATAATTGAAATATTCCCTAGAAAACATAAGTTCTAGCTCATGAAACACATCATAAAATAGTTTTGTTGTTTAATAAGTCAATCTCAATGTTTTATATGTGCTTCAGGAACACTTAGTTGGAAGATACAAATTTAGTCCATTTTGGTATTTTAATTACATCTCTAGAATTTAAAGTGGTCCTTGATGATTTGTATCTGAGTGAAATTAATCATAATTACAATTTCTGAATATGTTTTTATATTGAGATGAATTTTTTTTTTTATGTACATTTCTAATCTTCGGACTTTGATGTTTATTTGTGAAGAAATGGCTCATTTTTCAGAAACAATAATAATACTAACATATTTTAGCTTGAAATTAAATATTTTTAGTGATAATAAAAGCATGACCTTTTAAGTTTGCGAAAAAATTATTCTAAAAATTGTAACTCATAAATTTTACTGTCACCAAACTATTTTCAATAATTCAGCCATTTTAAAATTAATTAAACAAATTTATCAACTTTTAAATATGGCATAACTTGTTCCAAAAACTGGAAGTTAATCGAAAATGGCGATTTAGACTTAAATTGAAAAAAATATTAAAGTAAGTCTTCTATAACTTTCATGAATGTTAATGCCTTTTCGGGCTCACATTTAAAAAGAGAGAGTGATGAGGATTGATACAGAACAAGTTTATATTGTTTAGTTTTATTATCTCTCTTGGTTTATTGAGCAATGCATGTGACATCAGAGTGGAAGGTTGCTGATCCTAGTTTGAGCTTCTTAGAAACTCACTGATTGTCGAAAAAAATATTTCCACCCATTAATGACTATATTTAATCATTTTATCACCAAAAAAATAAAAATTTGTGTTCAGTATTATATATTGTTTTGTTCTGTGATGAGTTATATTTTTTGTTATTATTAGTTAATATCTGTTCTAAATTTTCACCTATCTGTTGTAGCAGATTATTGAGAGAGTCTCGCCTCGGGTCTAGCAGCAGTGGTCCATTCTTAGCCCCAGCTCCAGTCCTCAGCTGCGGCTCGTCCAGTGGAAGCTGTGCTAGCTCAAGGCATCGCACCACTGCTAATATACCTCCTTCCAACCCTGCAGACTTACATCACAGGATAGCCCAGCTCACTGTTCAAAGGTAAATTAATCAAATAGATAATTTTCCTATTATTTATGAGTTATTCCATGTTCACTCAACTGATAAAAAATTAATTTATCCTATTCTTATATATATATTTTAATAATGAGTTATATTATAACATTCTAATGTTTCAGGTGCAGAGTAAGGCTAAGAAGCATTGTGCTTGAAGGAACATTCGGCAGAGTATACCGAGGAACTTATACTGAAGAGGATGGTCTTGAAGAAGAGGTTCTTGTTAAAACAGTTACTGGTAACGTCATTGATATCTTGTTCATATTATTTCTATTATCCTATTTAATATTAAAACCTTAATTCCTAAACCACCTCCCTACATTTTCTATGTTAAGTATAGTTCTGAGTTCTTAAAGTTTGGTGGTACTTTTAAAAACCAATAAATTATTTTGAATAGTGAATTTTCCAAGCACTTTTTTATTTTAAAACTACCAATTGATAATAACATATAAAATTCAAGAAAGATTCATTCATAACTTTACATAAGATAAAAATTATAGTTAGGAGGTTTTGCAATTAAGGTTACAATATGCTTTTACACCTTTTTTTTAATCTAGTTTAAGTATCTTGCAGCATCAGGGTTGACAGTTTATCAGTAAATAAATTTGGACATATATGCAATTTTAAAATTAAGTGCATTTAGAAAGAGGAACTTTCATGTTTTATAAAGAAAATAGTCTAAACTATTTTTACATTTATTTATAAATCCACTTCAATTCATGCATTCACTTTGTTTTGTTTTTTTTACCTTTTTTTTGTATAAAATTAATTTTACTGAGCACTTAAAGTTGTAGTAGATCTGGATTTACATTTTGTTGGTCCCTTCTTTATCAAATAAGATTCATAGTTTGTTTGTTTTTATTTATTATGAAATATTGTCATATATACTTATAAATTAAAATTTACAACATAACATTATTTAAACAATTGTTTTAAAACATTTATGTGTATATATGACAATAATTCAAAAAGAAATAGATGCACTTTTGTTTAGTGCATCTTAGTACATGAATATGTAATAAAGCCGAAACACATTACAATAAAAAATATAGAATAGTGATAATAATATTCTAAATGGAAGTTTTTTCCCTCAACAACTTAACAAATCCATAATTTTTTTTATACAATTAAGTTAGTTTCATTTTAATTATTTTAAGTTTAATACAAATGTTAAAAGTTTTTTATCAATGAAAACTTTATTATTTTTCAGATCAAGCTTCATCGATTCAGATATCTCTACTCCTACAAGAAGGAATGGCCATGTATGGTTTGAGTCATAAAAACATCCTTTCTATTCTCGGTGTTTCTATTGAAGATCACACTGCACCCTTCCTTATATATCCACACCAAGGATACACAAACCTTAAGAGGTAACATTTATTCTTAGTAGTCTTATTATAGCGGGAACTTTCATTGTTCAAAATCTTATTATTATTATTATTATTTCCATAATGCCAAATGCTCTGATCATCAGAGATCTAGGTGATCTTTCTTTCTTTCATTATATTATTCTTTTAGTGCAGTAGTTCATCACTGAGTTTGTTTTCAGATTTCTTCAGAAATGTAAGCTATGTCCTGAAGGTGTGGCTCATACCCTTACCACTCAAGAAGTTGTTGATATGGCTCTACAAATAATATCCGGGATGCAATATTTGCATAAAAAAAGGCTTCTACACAAAGATTTAGCCACAAGGAACTGTGTGTAAGTTTTTTAAAAATAATTAATGAATATTTACTGTTTCTTTATTAAGTGCGCCAATAATTTTTATCTCCCTTATCTGAGTAGAATCCATTAATCTTATTTTGTTGACTTGAATGTGCTAAGTCCAATAAATCAAAATTATTTATTTTTACAGTGTTGATGATAAATTAAGGGTTCAAATAACTGACAATGCCCTGTCGAGAGATCTGTTCCCTGCTGATTACCATTGCCTCGGTGATAACGAGAACAGGCCTGTCAAATGGCTGGCAATAGAGAGCCTTACACACAAAACATTTTCTACATTCTCAGATGTTGTGAGTACACACTTTGTTACATTTTACTGAGTAAATATATGACTTTTGTTTTATTGCTTAATGTATTCTTTCAATGATCTTTATTTTTACTTCAGTGGTCTTTTGGAGTGTTACTTTGGGAATTGACAACTTTGGCCCAACAACCTTATGTTGAAGTTGATCCGTTCGAAATTGCTGCATACCTTAGGGACGGTTACAGGTTGGCTCAACCTGTAAATTGCCCAGATGAATTGTGAGTGTTTTATTTTTACTATTAGATGCTAGAAAGTAGTTTTTATATTGTCTTTTGTTTATTTTACAAAAACTTGGCTGATATTTATAAGCTCATGATTTGATGTAGCTTCTATATATTCCAAAAACACCTCCCTCTCTCTCCTCCCCCCCATTATTCTATCATTTCTATTGCATTTCCTTCTCATTACCATAATATTACATATGACTTAGGTAATATTACATAATCCTTCTCTTAAGTAATAATCAGATGTTGATTTAGTTTCTTTTTTGCATAGTTTAATATTTTATGATGCATATATACAAGGGATATAAACTAATTGTATCCACAATAGTGCTTGAATATAACAACAGTCTTATTAAAATGATTTTTTATATTTGGAATACGATAGAACTTAAGCTCGAAATATATTTGTTCTATGCTTTATCAAAACAATTTATCTTAATAAGTATGTAATCCCTTTCCTTGCCTGATGAATTTTATAATGCTAAATCTGATGAGCACTGTATCAGAATGGGAAAATTTTATCTTAATAAAATAATTTTAATTGTAAAAATAATTCTTAATTTTTGTTTAAGGTTTGCTGTAATGGCATATTGCTGGGCAATCAGTCCGGAAGAACGGCCAACATTTTCTCAACTTCAAGTTTGCTTGCAAGAATTTTATGCCCAGCTGACTAGATATGTTTAATTGAAAACCTCTTTAACATATTTCCATATTTTAAGCAGCACCAAACTTCTCTGCCATTGATTTATTGTTCCTATAACTGATTTTACCTGCATCTAAATGCGTGTCGATTAAAGACGATTTACTTTATTTTAATATTTATTGACTTTAGTAATTTTTAAATGTGTACTTAAAAAAAATTGAATGGCCGTCAATACAAGGTCATTCTTGCATTATTATTGTAATTATATACTCAGGAGAAATAATTTGTAGGAGTCTGTGAACTGTACGAATGGTTAGTCATAATTGTGTGTCTTATTGTAATTTTAAAATATTAATGAGTGTGATAAATGTATAGGTTACTTAAGAGATTTATTATATAATTTTTATAAATATGATGTTTATCTGTTTAGTATAAAGCTATTTATGAATATATGTGTTATATAGAACGTGAGAGGAAAGTACGCATTATATGTTTTATAACTACAGAGTCCTTAAGAGAGTGTTTACGACAATATGGTTTTAATGTTTGAGGTTTTTTCCCAGTGTTTGTTGTGATAGCTGAAAAAAGAAATGTAATTATTTATTTATTAAGATTTATTGTAAATTATATAATTAATAGATAACATGTAAATAATTAAAAAAATCTTTTTGTATTTGTTAATATTGACTGGTATCTATGTTATTGACATGAATCTATGTAATTTTACAGTACTCTCTGTGTCCGTTGGTATCGTAGTATCTAGCATTTTGCCTGGGGCAGGCAACTGTACTCCTCTGCAAAGCTGATTAACAATGATGGAAAAATACAGACCAAATAAACGAAAATATGAGGAGAAATTCTAAAGTATTATAAATGATCTCAATCCGATAACATAATGTCTTGTTTGTCTTACAACATTATTCTTGCAAGTATCACTATTTATTACAACTGCAGTTTCTTACTGCCTAACTGTTTCAATTACAATCTTTGAAAAAACTTCTTTTATCTTCAGTAATTTGACTTTTATTTTTACATTTTTTTTTCAGTTGTGTATTATTTAACTTATATACTCACTAAATTTACAAATGAATTATTCACACTTCTTTTTGCATTACTTTTCACCTTTGTTCAAATTTTCTAAAATATATTTCTCTTCACTAGATCAATTAACATAGTCAGTGCCAGAATTCTTTTCTCTACAAGGATTTTTCCATCATTATAGTCATGACGTTTGCCGCGAGGATTTAGAGGCAGACTTTTGCCCACCCCTGTCATTAGTGGACTTGTTAAATATATTTTCAATTTATCCGAATCATTGCAATATATTATAAAATTATTTTATAAATTACTGGTGCATCCAGCTGAAGTATATTTTCAATATGCATATTGTATCTAATTCCTTATCGGTGCCAAATTTAGCCTGAAACAATTTGGAAATTAGGAAATATTAAAAACTATTGAGGTTGTGTAAACTGTTTTTATTGTATGATAGGATGTTAGTTCTAGCTTAAAAGGCTCAATGTTAAAGTAAAATTTCACATAATGGGTATCATAAGTTTGTATCAATTTTATAAAAGCGAACATATTGTTTAAAAATAAACATAGTACGGTACATTTTTAGATACACTTTGTAATGGTATTAGAAGTCAGTTTGTCTTTTAGGACATCTAATAGATTAAAACCTGAAAGATGTAAAGCATGAACAATTGCAGATGTTTTGGTGCTTATGATACTCAGATTGTTATGTGACAATTTTGAAAATTATCCAGCAATTAGTAATTATAAATGACACTATGCTCTCTGACCTGCTGCATTTCAGACAAGGCATTGATATACTAAAGAAAATATCAAATGTTAAGATGTAAAAAAAAAAATCAAAGAGTTATATAGCATAAAATGACAGATCGAATCAATCAATTTTTCGAATTTTTTTTTGCTTCTGTTTTGTCTGGAAACTCATAATAGAGGGTTTAATTTGGTATTCCATCTTTATATGAATTTTTTTTTTCCAAAAATGCACTGTTGCCAATTATATTTTTTACATAAGATATTGACATTAGTTATGTTATTTTTAATTTTTAAATCATATTTATGAGTAAAATAAGTAGAAGTGCCACTGATTTTATGAAACAGCAGTGGACCCTTAATTTCTTTTTAATTTATACAAGGTTGAAACTATCATGAAAATAAAAAAAAGTAGATTTATTACATTTGACAAAATAAATTTAAAATACTAAAACTTGTTTTTATTTTTTGGGTCACTAAAACTAAATTGTATGTTAAAAGTATAAAATTTATGTCAAAATATGTATTTTTTTAAAGTCTAAATTAAAATGTGAGTTGCGTGATACTTTGGTTGGTAGGTTTACTCACTAGCTATATTTATATTTTCTTTTGTCAATACTTTTTAAAATTTATTTTTCTTTGTTTATTTCATCAAATCTTATCATTCTAAACTACACAACTGCTTTTATAACAAAAATAAATATTTGCTAATGGATTCATATTGCTGTTATTTTTTATCATGCTTTAAAATCATGTGAAAAGCCATTATATACTTTAGACAAGTTATTTTAAATTTCATAGATGCTAATGTATGTTCTATTTTGTTTTATTTTTACAGGATTTTTTTTTAATTGACTAATATATATTTACTTTTATCCATTTGAAATTAAATTTTACTTATACATTAAGAGATTGTCAAAATGGGTCATACAATGATGATTGGTTTTTTTTTTATGTGATTTGCTTAAATAAAATCTTAAGCAATGATAATTATATCTTTGTTATAATTAAAAATTTATATTGTCTTTAGTTCAAATCATTATGGAAATTCTAGTTAATTGTCTTGCATTGTATACCTTAAGTCTATATTAGTTTTACTATTTGCTTGTATTATTTTGTGTTAAAAATGTTTTATGCCTTTTAATTATCAAAATGAATTTTGCATTGTTTTATATCATCATTTAATGGCCCTGACAAAATTATCTATATTTTCAATATTGCGGTGTATTAGTATAATCTATAAGACTGAGTATATGATTGGTTGGTTTCAAATTATATAAATTAAAATATCTAAAGAAAATTTGCTAAAATATAAAGGTTAAGTTATTTATTGTATATTGTTATATATGTTATAATGTAATTATTGTATTTAGTGTAAATATTTCTTTTAATTGTTGTTTGTGGCAATATGATCTCATTTTGTAAATATTGTATAGTTTAATAGTATTTTTATATTGATTTATCAGTTATGTATGTCAAATGTTCTATTGTATATATAAATATATAATAACATGATTATATAAGTTAATTTGTTTTGGCTTCTTAACTTTTTGACCTCATCCATTTCACTTTTTTTTTTCATTATTTATATTATTACTTCTGCCATATTATATGACGTGTGCAAGCTTTTAAATGCTTTAGTTTAGCTATTTTAACATTAAAGCTGTCCCTTTATTGAAATGCAGTGCAGGAAAAAAGAAAGAAATGCTTTATTTAGCCATGCTGCCCAATTACATAAAGTTGCTGCAATCCATAGCATACAAATCAATCCATGATCGATATAATCGATTATATGATGATTGATATAATGATTATATATCGGACATATATAAAATACATACACATGTTATAACAGTACATTTTTTTTTCCTTCCTTTGTCTTTTACAATCAATACTCGTTTACACAATAAATACAAATATTTTTTTTTTTTTTTTTTAATTTAACAATTTTATTTCACATCATATTTCACTTTCTCAGACCTCCACTTTCCAGTGATCCACTATCCACGTTCGATCCCTTAAACAAATTTGTCATCAAGCAGCAATATAAAGTTACATCAAAGGCATAATAGTCACCACAGTAGATTAGTTTATAGAAACAAATGAATTAAAATATATATA
>NW_027115594.1:246671-247769 GCF_000696795.3 Halyomorpha halys
TATTGATCTTTCGAATAAAAAAAAAATTTTGATTACAATTTAATTTTTTGTGTTATTTTTTACAATTTCAAGTTCTATCGGGCTTAAAAAAACACCCTATATATTGAAATGTTTATTTCTTATAAATACTTTGATAATACAAATTAATAACCATGCTATATATTGTAATATTCCTATATGTATATTTAAATTAATATAAAATAGAATTTTCTGATCCACTGAAAGCTAACATCTTATACATACCATTTCTCGATGCTGTTTAATAGCCGAGGTAGTTGACAAAGCCAAAATTTATAAATCAAAGTATGAATCCTCCAAGGATTTCTCAGATGGCAGTGAGGAACAACATGCATTGTGGATCAGTACATTCTTGAACAGTATTCAGGATTATATGTAGGAGTTTCATTTCACTTTACCTTCTCTGAATCTCTCCTCTAACCTATACTTTTTCTTCCTTTCATAAAGTCTTACAGCTAGTTTCTGTAGGACTTGCCATCCCCTTCAGAACCATAAGCTAGTTCCTTATGAAGTGGAGTTTCCTTCCTGTAAGGGCGTAGAGCTGGTTCCTGTTGGACAAGCTGTTCTCTTCAGGACTGTAAGCTGGTACCTAGAGGAGTGAAATTTCCATCCTTCCAGGATTTACAGCTAGTTTCATAAAACAAGCATTGTTGAAGCCTTCTGATGTAGAGTACCTCACTTCTTCAATTGATGTCAGAAATAAATAATTATACACAGCGACCAGATAATAATTAATTATATGATCTTGCTCGAAATGTTACGACTTGAAGAGCTTGTAATGTCTTACAGAAGACGTTCCCATGCCGAACAGGTTCCTATTAGCTGTCGCTAGATCGCACATGCAACTGTGTGCCGTTACATTATAAACAATGCACTATTTACAAGAAAATAAATTCAGAAAAATCGGCACATTTACTTCATACACGAGTGGGGGTATTTTAAAAAAGAAAATTTAAAAAACATTTCCTGTATATCAGTGACAATACCGAGTTTTGGATGGGATTGGTCCCTTAAAATCAATATTTATTCGCTCAAAAGGAGATGTAGCTTTCACGAGAGTCCCAGAGCTTCTTAGAAAGC
>NW_027115594.1:249649-250070 GCF_000696795.3 Halyomorpha halys
AGCAGTGGCAGGGTATTCCATTGACAGATCCCGATATGATAGCATGGCTCAGCTGGGGTAAGAAGCTGCTGTTTATGGAAGCAAGAATAGAAGCAGAGACTTGCTTACCTTGTTTGGACTTTTTATTATCCTTCTTAGGCTTCCGACAAACCCGAGCGTAATGCCCTTTTAGTAGGCAGTTCCTACATTCTGATTCAAGAGCTGGACATGAAGATCGTGGGTGCCGGTCAAACCCACAAAAATAGCATTTATTCTTACCAGCTCACATTCCAGCACACACATCCTCGGAACAGTCACGATCTTTGTCAGTAATCAGGACACAACTTGGTATAGCACTAGTGCCTGCACACGCAAGGTCACTAGCACCATGAGTATAGCCATCTGCTTGTTTTTGAGCTAGCTCAAGGGCTTGTGCACGTTG
>NW_027115594.1:250207-265852 GCF_000696795.3 Halyomorpha halys
GCTGGCGGATTTGGGGTGAAAGCAACCCATTAATGAATGAATCTCGAATGTATTGGTTCTTATGTTCCTCGGCAGTGACTGGTTTAAAATCAAAATCCTTTCCCAAGAGTTTCAAGGCTTGAATGTATTGATTAATACCTTCTCCCTGCTTTTGTTTCCTTACTGCTAATAAATGTCGAGCAAAGATCTCTCCTTTAGGTTTTATAAGCACGTCCTTGAGTGTCTTGATAGCATCTTCATATGTCGTACATTCAGATATCAATTCATAAACACTAAATGAGAGGAAATTGGCGAGTACCTTAAGTTTGTCGTCGTCGTTCAGTGGTTCGGTAGATGGAGCAACAAAGTTCTCAAAAGTTTTCAACCAATGTGTAAATTCCTTACCTGAAGTAGGAGAGTCCGGGTTTGGCATGAGAGGGTTTGCACTGAATTTATCGGGTTTCAAATACTTCTCCATTTCAAGACTTATAGTAAATAAAACGCGTTATTCTGTTAATAAAATTGTAGTGAATGATAAACGAAAGTTTTACCCAAAGATAGGTTTTTATTAACAGAATAAATCTGACATAAATTGCAACCAACAAGGTTAAGTATAAAAGAAACATATGTTAAATTATCAGTCTTATCAACAGGGCGTTAAAGTAGTGGGAGGAAATACCACAGAAGTAGGGAAAAAGGGAATTAGATCACCACAATAGTATTAATGGAAACTAATATTATAATAATAATTAGTTGAAAACTATTTACGTGATTAAATGAAAAGGATATGAATGGTTATTTTGTTTTTACACAACAAAAGACTGTTCAAACAGTCGTTATTAAAACATTTTTTTTTTCCAACACCGTAATGGAAGAGTAGAAACCAATAAATCAATACATTTTGAGAAAGTTTATGCAAATAATACTTGCATTAGCTCTTTGGAAAATAAGATTTCATATAACCTTCCCTTCTACGACGCAGTACCTTTTGAATTTGACATTTGTCTCTTCTCTACTTGTTTTTAATAGTCCTTGAATCGAAACGTTACAATATTAAAAAAATAGTTTCAAGTTGTTTGTCGACATGCACCTGTAAATTACTTGGTGTATTGTCATTTCAATAATGAGAAAAACACTGTTTTAACTCTAAAAAGAACAATATGTTTGGGTCCAGGGATCAAACTAAAATAGGGTCAGTGCCTGAAACAATTCAGGCAGTTGTAAAACCCTATGGATACCGCTATAATGCAAAGAAGGAAATCCTCAAGCAGCCCAAAAATTTTGATTATTCTGAATCGGAAACACTACTAAATGAATATCCAGGTTGAAAATAAATGAAAATTATTTAAAGTTTAAGTTTTTTATGCTTGTACAATCCTAGTTTTATATGTTTTTTCTGTGCTTAAATTTCATGTATAGTAAAATATTTTTTTATTATATTTCAATTTTTTCCTCCAATTGAGTAAATAAACAGATACTTTAAATACTGATTTTAATACAATCATTTGTGCTTCATAATTCAAGTGAAGAACTGTAATATTACCCAACCAGCTGTCACATTAATACTTCAATTGAATCAGGGCAAACATTGCAGATAATAGTTAAGGACTATCCATTGTTTGACCACAATTATATAATGATCAATTAATGATTAAATATTTTTTTATCTGTTCTATAACAAAATCATTCTTAGGAGTATAGAAGTACCATATTTTCTTGAGCCTTTATTCAATTCAAAATTTAAACACAATAGAAATGATAAATTTAATACAGTTACTATTGGAAAGCTGATCTGTCAGTAAATGTCATAATACATCATCATTCAACAAATCTAATTACTCTTTAAGCCAGTGGTTTCCAACTTGTAGTCTGTGGACCATATGTGGTCTGCCGGCGGGTCCAGAAACATATATTTGTGACGGCATATTGTTAGAACTATTTTATTTAATTATCTTCCCTTATATTTGTGTATCGGCTAAAATGTTTTTACAGGTAGATGTGCAATAAAAATGACTCGCTCTTCTAAGCAACCTAAATTCCAATATTTTCCATGAGAGACCCCCAATTGTCCTAAGTCAGGAATAGTGGTTGGCCGCACGTGGTTCAGTTTCTGGCTCCGTAGATTTCTATTGATTTAGAACCTCCTCTTTGTCAGTCTCAGTTAACTGATCAAAAGAATGTGAAAATAATGGTCTGTAAAATATCAATCACATATAAAATAATGGATTAAGTTCATATAATTTTTTATGGTTTATAGAGCTTGCAATGCTTATATAAAAAATAAAATTACTCCTTGTTCAACCTTTATAAACCTGATCAGATCATTTGTTACTTTATAATTTTTATTGTTGATAACACACAAATTATTTGAAAATGAATTGAGGATTTTAAAACATCTTTTATGACCATTTTTTCTAGAAATTATTTGGATAGTAGAAGGATAAATGAAAAGGATGACTTGAGGGAGTTAGAAAATGAGTTTTACGAGTAATTTTTTGGAAATAAAAAGTTTTTTGGATCTACATGTTCCTGAAATAAACTTATGCTTCAGGATAGATAAAGTTGTCTTGTTATCTACTGTTAACTAATAATTGTTAATATTTCAGTATAATATTTGAAGCATAGATTTGGTCCAGCTAAGGGTAAATAGTGAAAAACCTCTCATTTGTATCATTGTCACTTATAGCCTGGTCTCTTACCAATTCATTTCTGTAAGTAGGGTTGTGGTGTAAGAAAAACAAATTTATTTAAAAAAAAAAAAATTTTTTTTTTTATTGGCTCTACAAACCTTATAGATCTTTGGCCACCTGAAACAGCCTTTTCCATGTCTGCCTGTCTTGGGCTACTGCTTTCCAGTTTTCTGTTTTGCATCTTTGTTGATTCTGATTTCTATCTATCTGGCTTCTGGCTCCCACATGGTCTCTTACCTACTATACTGCCATTCATTGTTGTGTAGAGGCCTCCTGATGGATTGCTTCGAACCACATGTCCTACCCACCTTAACTTCTTTGACCAACCTCTGCAAGCAGTTTACTGTTCTAATCCTCCATGTGTTAAGGGCTCTGATCCCAGATTGCTCCTGTAATTGTATGGAGGACTTTCCATTCAAATCTTTTCATTCTCCTTTCTTTGGTACCTACGAGGGTAGTCTGAAAAATTTCCGACCTAACAAAAATACAAGACATTTTTTCTGAAACTATTTTTTATTTTTCAACATAATCTCCTTGTAACTCTACACACTTCTCCTAGCGATGCTCCTATCTCTGTAAAGATATGAAAGCCTTCTGCATGTTGGGTGCCACGTTTGCTCATGCTAACCAAAAATGTGTTTGAATGAACATTTCTAACGCTCTGTTGGCGCAGTTTAGGCACAATTTTCCAACCGAGTTTTGGTGTGGATTAATTACTTTAGATGAAACTTGGTTACACCATTATATGCCCAAAACAAAAAACAGTCCAAACAGTAGACTGCAAAGGGGGAACTGGCTAAAAAAAAAAAACTGTTTTCTCAGCTGGGAAAGTGATGCCAACTGTTTTTTGGGATAGTCATGGAGTTATTTTAACCAACTATCTTCAAAAAGATAAAACCATTACAGGTATACTATGCTTCATTATTAGATAAGCTGAAGTCAGAACTTGTGGAAAAACGGCCACATTTGCAGAAAAAGAAAATCTGTTTCACCAAGGCAACGCACCGCCTCACACCTCAGTGGTTGCCATGGCAAAAATCCATGAATTATAGTTTGAACTGCTTGACCATTCGCCTTAATCACCAGATCTAGCCCCAAGTGACTTCTTTTTGTTTTCTCATCGAAAAATTGTGCTTGGAAGACAGAAATTTCTGTCAAATGAAGAGGAACTCGTCTTCATGAACTACTATTTTGCAGAGAAAAACGCTGAGTACTTTTTGGACGGGTTACAGAGATGGGAGCACCGCTGGGAGAAATGTATAGAGTTACAAGGAAACTATGGTGAAAACTAAAAACAAATTTTCAGAAAAAATGCCTTGTACTTTTGTTAAGTCGGAAACTTTCCAGACAACCCTTGTACTAGAGCCCAGGTCTCACAGCTGTATATCAAAGCTGGTTTTATCATGGCATTTTACATCCTTGGTTTCAGATTTTTAGAGATTCTTCAGGATTTCAGTATTCTTTGCCGAGAAAAAAAGGCTCTGTTCACACTCATTATATGCTGATCTATCTCAGTCTGTTAATCATTTATTGTTTTTATTTTACAAATTATTATTTATTAAAATAATAAGTTGTTCTTATGAAGTTACTTTATTTATGAAAATATTTTTATTATAAATCTTCATCTCTTAATCAATTGATGAGATTCAAACACAATATTTATTTATGATAATACTCACACACATTATAGTAATATTCATAATAATTGAATCAAATAATACTTCATGAAAATGTTATACTAGATAAAATCAAAATTTTTTTTGTTACAGATGATGAACCTGAAGATGGGAAGCATTTAACAGAAAAAGTAATATTATTAGCTGATAATGTTAAATTTATTTTATTGAATAAAAAGTTTGAATTGACAGTACTAATATCCATATAAATTATGCAATAAGTTATATTTTTTAAATAATTATTTTTTTAGAATATTTTAGTTTAAAAGAACTTGATCCTGAAGTATTTCTTTCTTTCTTTTTTTTTTTATTTTATTTTATATACTTTATTTAAAAAACAAAACAAAACAATATTAACTAAAAAATAAAGTTGTAAATTCAAAGAAAAATATATAATTAAAATAATCATGCTTCCTTACAAGTAATTATTACTATAATTGTAATTATATTAATATAATAGTACTTTTATAATAGTTTATAATGTTATTAATATAATATAACTCTTGATAGATCTTTCTTGGAATTTTTACATTTTAGATTGTTTTCAGGAACTGAAATATCCAAAATCAGTATTTTTTATCATAAGTAGTGAATTTTGTGAAAGATTTTCTTATTATGGAATGCGTGGTAAGTAATTTTTATTATCTTATGAAAGTTATTATTTTAATATGAATTGTAAATGTTTGAATATTTTTAAAATCAATTAGCATCCTTTTTTTGTTCTAATATGTTTTAAGTAAAGTTAATTTAATATTTTCTTACTTTGTCTCAAATCAAGTCATATCAGAACCGCAATGTTCCATATGTTGCCGATTTAGCCAGATACCATTGCTTCCATAATAAATTTCCCAGCCACCCAAACTCACTTTTTTCTAACCTGGCTTCTCCTTCATTACCTGATAATCCTTCTTGGCATCTGTAAAGAAGAGGGTTTCGATATCTCCTCTAGAAATGTTATTGGAGTTTTATCAATGGTAGATTCTCCACTTGTTTGTATCATGTCATTTTATCACTTACAGCAAATTTACTTGTTATGTATATTCTTAAACAATTGTAAATAAGAATAAATAAATTATAAAAAAAAAAAAATCTTGAAACGTTCTCAGTCATCTTGCAGGTCAGTCCTAATTTATGGTCCAGGTCTCCCTTATATTAGAACTTTTATGTTTAATTTTTAAACATTCCTCATCATTTATGTAAATTTTACATAATCATATGCTGGTGTTTTTTTTATTTTATTTATTTTTTAAATTAAATTTGTATTCATTATTATATAATATAAAATCTCCTGTGATTGAAATTTATGAATGAACAAAATAATAATTTATTAATTAGCAAATAAGTTATTTGATGTAGTGTAAGCATGGACCAAAACTCTCTCTCAATTTATAATTTTCTTAGGATTCTTGTTTTTGAATGATATAGTTTTTATTTATTTCTCTTAAAATAATATTTTATATTATAATATTAAATGTATTCTGAAAAATACATAAAATAAATATAGATAAGGCATTGTTCTGTTTTGTACAGGTGTGCTAGCACTATACCTGAAGGATTATCTTCACTATAGTGAAAATAATGCAACAATAATCTATCATTTGTTCATTGTGCTGTGTTACTTCTCACCAATCTTCGGTGGAATTATGGCTGACGCTTGGCTAGGAAAGTATAAGTAAGATTTTCACAATATAAATTTTATATTAATTATTTAAAAATAAAAATGATAAATAATACATGATTATAAAATGAACTTTTATATATTTATAAATGATATTTTCAATAGCCACAACCAAAACTTACTTTTTAAACTCAAAATAACTAAAAATCAGTTTATTACATTTTATAATTAGCTCAGTTCACTACACGGCCAGGTCCATTTTTTTATATAATGAGTTAGAATTGTTTTTATCAAGTAGTTTTATACTTTATGTAATGCTAAGGATCTTTCACTGTATAAAATGGCTAGTATTAAAAATGCATTCTAATATGTAAATTCATTAAGAAGGTTCTGTTTGAATGTGTATTCTATAATGGCAATGAATAGGTACTATGAAGTTCTGAAAATTATTAATTTAAGATATTTCTAGAGAAAAGTAAAAAACGATACTTGAAAATGTTGCACAGAATGCTTGGAATTGACAAGTGTTTCGTCTTTTCATAAAACACTTATTGTGTACCTGACTACTCAAAGAATCACTTTCATAGTTTCATGTCTGCATTGTTCGTTACACAAAAAAAACAGATTTAATTTTTTTTTTTGTAACTAACTTGTAACATTTTAATATTATTTTAAAACAAATTGTTTCACATTCAATTTTAATCACATATTGGGTCCAAATAAAAAAAAAAAAAAAGTTACATTAATGCATGTATTCTATAGTACAAGATTTTCGATCTCCTGAATAATTTTACTTTGTTAACCGGATCATGTTTTTAACTAAGCTACTCATATATCAGTATATCTTTCTACATCTGTAACTTATAACAGTTTTTTTTTTAATATAGGAGGTTATTTACTAGTAAAAAATCTATTCTATCTGAGTGAGGAACATAAGCTTTCATTCCATAGGACCTCTATGGTATTAAAATAAATTCCCACAGCAGAAATCGAACCAGCAGCACTACAGTTACAAGATTTCATTAGCAACTTAGCTTAGTGGACTAATTACAACTAACCTACCTTATTTGACACCTCAGTTCCCTCAGCTACAAAAGACATCTCTGTTGAAGGCCTATGCAAGTGGGAACAACTTGGTTCATTTCTCAGATTCACTGCAAAATAAATATCGATTAACCCGGGTGGTATTCGAACCCACAACATTCCGAACCAAACACTCTAGGACCATGCTCATCTCACCATACTCAGTTATTTTATACACCAAATTAAAAACCAATGATATTTTCCTTATACTTAACTATTTTACTCTACTGAGCCAGTCCCAGTAATAATATTGTTGAGTAATCTAATACTAATTTTTTTCCTAAAATTTAAAAAAATAAATAGTATGATATTTCATCAAGTATAAGTTTTATAATGACTTATTTTGGAGAATTGTCCTTGTTAATGTTTAAGTGCTAATTGTATTTATGAGTACAAAATATTTGTATTGGATGCATTGTAAATAAATTACTTGTAGTCCTTGGATTTTTTAAAAGAAATTTACTATGATATATTCAATAATTATTTTTAAATTATCGATTGTTATTATATTTGATATAATAAAATAATATTTTATTTTTCAGCACAATTCTTTATGTTTCTCTACTTTATGCGTTTGGAAACATTGTTCTTTCATTTGGATCCGTTGCAGGACTCAATATTCCTCACAGGTATTTGTGTTATTCTTACAATACATTTTTAGTTTTGGTATGGAATTCAGTCACTCAGTAATTTTAGTAATTTATTCAGTTTTTCTGTAGTGGTAATTTGTCTATTTCATTTGAACTTTTTTTTTTGTAAACATAAATAAATACTGCTGTGTTTCCTAATGAATAAAGAATACTTTTATTTGAATAATAACTTGATAGGCATGTAAATCTATTACAGTAATATATATATATTGTAATAATTTTATTTATTAAAAATAAAATAAAAAAGAATTTTTATTCTTTTTATAAAACTTTTTTTCAAATATAAGAGATACTTTGGGTTCAAATTAAGAATTTTAATATCAAATAGATAATATAATTTTATTATATAAAAAGAGAGACTCTTAATCTCAGGGCGTGTTGTTACTAGACTATCAGAACAGGCATTTACAATAATTACAATTAATCAACTTAATAACTCTTTATACATGAATCTATTTTTATGTATAGCAAAAACTAAACAAGCTCACGATCTTCCTTTGATGATTCCTTGGTGTATTCTTTTTTCTTATTGTTCTTGTCTTAGCGTCCAATATGGCTTCCTTCTTGACAGAAATTGATGACGACCTCTTCATACTGAGAGATCATCTCTCTTTGGCGCCACAGACACAACTGACCTCTTCAAAAACGAAACCTGCCTTGAGGTTACATGTAAACATCGATTGTCGCACAACAGTTAGGGATTTTTCCAAATGATTTACTTTCTGAATATTATTCATTTGCACTATTTCTTGATTTCTATTTTTCCTTTAATTTACTGTATTTTCAATTATGATGGGAAGAGTAAAAATAGTTTTTATGATATTTGAATCTGCTCACATGGCCTTGATTCAACGGACTTGACTGAAGAATACGTACCGCCATCTTGGCTTTGTTTGGAATACAACGTATTTCTTTTAGACAAAGAAAACTGGTTAGCTTGCTTTATAATTTAAAATAACAAATAGCAATATTAAAATTATACATAAAATAAAACATATCAAAACCCTTTATACATCAAAAATATACTATTTACTCAAAAAGAGCATATTACAATATATATATATATTGTATAATATGTTTGAATGAGATGGTCAGGGCTGAGGGCAAGAAGAAAAAAAAATTAGTTTTCAACTATTTATTTATTGCCAACCATTATTTACCGAACACTATTTTTTTCTTTCTTATAGACCACAGCCCTGACCATCTTCAAATTCACATATAGCCAATCATCTGTTTATTTTATAACATATTTTTTCTTTCCATGTTTTGTATTAACTCCTTTCTTGAATTTTCATTTCAGAGAACTTTCCCTCCTTGGGCTGTTTCTGATTGCAGTGGGAACTGGAGGAATAAAGCCATGTGTTTCTTCTTTTGGAGGGGACCAGTTTGTTCTTCCACAACAAGAGCAGGAACTACGGCGTTTCTTTTCTGTTTTTTATTTTTCAATTAATGCTGGAAGTGTTATTTCCTCCTTCTTAACACCAATGTTACGGGAGTACCATTGCCTCGGCAGCAATGAAGACTGTTACCCATTAGCATTTGGATTACCTGCTGCTTTGATGATAGTTGCTCTTGGTAAATGTAACATATATCATCTAACATATAAAAAAAAATTCCAAAATTAAAAAAAAAATAGTGTATAAGATAAATAAGCAACAATTTGGTAATTATTCAATCCAGAAATATTTTATGTTGCAGTTATATTTGTTGTTGGAAGTCCTATGTACAAAAGGAATAACCCAGAAGGCAACATTGCTTTGCAAGTTGGTGGTTGTATTGGTGTGAGTATACTATAACATTTTTCAAAGTATCTGATGATCAATTTTAAAAGTATAAAATTTAAAAAAAAAAATCATTTTATATAATACTACATAAAAAATTAGTTGCAATATTATAACTCAGAGATATGATTTTAAGTGTCCAGGATCAAGGAATGGTTTTAAAACCAGATCCTGAACAGCACAATGTTCCATGCTAAAAAATTTATGAGTTTTGAAGATTATTTCAGCGCAGATTTCTGTTCTGTGAACTTTAGTATCAGACATACAAGTGACCCTTACCTTTCACTATTAGATGACTAAATTTATTTAATCAAATTAATAAAATTGTTATGACCTGTTAAATTAAATGATTTATAATTAAAAGATTTAGTTCTGGTTAAAATATACCTTTTATTTTTAGCATGCAGTTTCCAAGAAAATTAGTTCAAGTAAAAAGAAAGAGCATTGGTTAGACTACGCTGAAGATAGATATAGTACAAAATTGATTGCAGATATTAAAGTTCTCCTGAAACTAATTTATTTGTTCACACCTACAATTGTATTTTGGGCTCTATATGACCAACAGGTATGTAATATGGCATATTACAATAATAAATGTTGCTTTATAATTGATGAGGGTAATCGATGGATAATGTGCTTGAATTCTGAGAACAGATTAGAGTCCAATAAGGACAGAAATCTTATTTTCCATTATATCATCCATGAATAAACTTTTTGGTCAACTGCTCCTCCTAAAGCACATCTAGCATCTATAAAGTGGGCACATTACTATTCATTTGATTGTAGCAAAAATCTGGTGGTTGAGTATGGATGCTGATCACATCTCATCTTTTTATAATCTTTGTTCAACAGTACATTTTTATTAAGTACTGCAATTTTATTTTTTTAAACAATTTTATAGTTAAGCTGCAATATCCTTAAAATTATTTTAAAAGATTAAATGATGCTCCTAGTATGATGCCAAATTAGTTTAATTTTAAATGAAAATGACATATTTTAAAAATATGTAACAATACAAACCATATACCTGAATCACCATGGGTGAACAGGCATTATTTCCTATCTGAAAATCTGATTCTATATTTTTCTGTACCATTTATCTACATCAAATAAAATTAAAATAACAAATTATTACTAATCATAGGATGAAAGTCTATTAGAATAAAAAAAATAAATAGATGTAAAATAAAAATGTATTATTTGTCTCTGTGAAGTTATTTAATTTGCAGAGCAGTGGTATTGGTAGTTCACTGTTGTTATATATCTATTAAATCTATTGAGCTTGCATGAAATGTATAATAAAAAAAATTATTAAAAAATAATTTTCCAAAACATTATCTCTTTCATAAGTAATGTATTTTATTCTAAGTTGTTCAAATATGCAGGGCTCAATTTTTGGTATAATACTTCATAAATGTTTCTGGTACATCCTTTAGGAAAAAAGAATATGATAGTTAAAAACTTTTGTTTGGTCACATATTACTCTGTTTATAGTGGGTAATATTTTTTTTGGAAAAATAATTTCATTTCCTGATGATAATATTATAGAAGTCATAGTGTGTACATGTCACTTAAAAGAAAAAAAAAAGTTGTATATTGGACAAAATGACGGTTTTAAGTTGTTGGTAAAGAAAAAAAAATGTTATTGGAGATTGAAAATTATGTTTAGTGTCATGTAAAAATTTGGTTATTTTTTAAAAACTGAAAAATGTAGCAATGCATTGTAGAATGAGTTAAAAACATTTACTGTAGTGTATTTTATATTATTACAGTTTTGAGGATGAGCTAATTTAAGTTCAAAATTTCCAATATATTAAAGTATTGCAGAATTAATTAAGGGTTCAAATTTGTCCTTGAATGATTATAATTGATATAGCATTATTGACCTTTGAAAAATATTCAATTGAAGTTTATTTTTGTAAAGATTTTTAACACAATATAAATTAATTTAATCATTTGCAGGGTTCCAAATGGACGTTTCAAGCTAGTCGAATGAACGGAGATTTAGGTTGGTTCACTATTCAACCAGACCAAATGCAAACTCTTGATGCCCTGCTTGTACTGTTTTTCATTCCTCTTTTCGAAAGTATTATTTATCCCTTTTTACAAAAATTGCGATTAGTGAGGACACCTCTTCAAAAATTGACAGTTGGGGGTTTCCTCGCTGCTCTTGCTTTTCTTTTATCGGGTGCTCTTGAGCTTTATATACAGGTGATTAACTCATTATTAAACAAGGAAGGAAATGAGGGTATGGCCAGAATTGATTTCAAGGCTTTCTTTAGACTACTTATATCTGCGGAAGATGAGAGGGAGGAGAAGGTGATGTTTTTCATTTATAATTTGAAAATGTCCGGCCCTAGCTTAAAATATTTTAATATAAAAATTGAAGAGCAGTAAATTACCTACAAGAGTGTTCCAATATATATATTTTTTTTCATATCTGTAGTTGTTTAAGAAATATTCGCTCGTCGAAGTAATACATTTATTGACTCTCTCAATAAAATGTAAACATTAGGTTTATTGTTAATAATGAATCTTTCTAATTGATTGAAAAAAAAAATTGTCTAACCACCTATGAGAATTCAAGGTTTTACATTTCAAGATAACTAAAAATAATGAAATAGGAGCTGAAAGGAAGGATAACTACTGAGAGTAGAGGTTCCTAAGCCAGGATAACCACTGAGAGTAGAGGTTCCTAAGCCATGCAAAAAATTCTGAATAAGAGCGCTGTCTTACAGGATCAAGATTATGGTCAATGAGAAAATCATAAAAACCTGTAATCACCTACAGTTATAAGACCTGGGTTATATCCAATAATCCACTATGGAATGATCTTCAGAACTTAACATTACCATCTACCATTTTGTTTCAAAATGGTGGCTGAATCACTTAAGCCTCGTATTTTTCTTCTGATTGGCCACTGGTTTGAAAAAAAAAAATGTTTTTCTGTTAGAAAGATTTGTTGGAATTTTAATAACTTTTTAGTGTTTTAAATC
Organism: Halyomorpha halys; assembly: GCF_000696795.3. Lineage (NCBI taxonomy): Eukaryota > Metazoa > Arthropoda > Insecta > Hemiptera > Pentatomidae > Halyomorpha > Halyomorpha halys. Next base: position 262,681 of record NW_027115594.1, read on the forward strand.
CCCACCCTCTTTATGAATATGACAGGACTTTTACTATGTCCTCTTCCTAAGTAGTCCAGTAAAGCGTTAAAGTCAATTCTGGTTTTTCTGCCATTTCTGTCATTATTGATTGGCCTACATGTAAATATCATTTTCAGTACTTTACAGAAGTTTAATTTTATCATTTAAATTTTCAAGAAAGAGAATCCAACATTACCCATGAGTGGACAGTCTGAAGTTGTTCTTTATAACTCACTAAACTGTGTCGCTGAAATTGATGGAGTTCCGAATAAAGCGCTGATACCACCTCGAAGCTTCTTAGATTTGAATCCAATCTCCTCTGAGCCTGTTAATGTGACCTTATTGGCGACATGTGCGGGCTCTTGGACTGGTATTCTTATTACTAAGGAAAAAGAGGTAAGTCTGGGAGTGCTTTCTTTTCTCTTTCATTAATTTTTTTTCTTATTATGTTTACCCAAAGGTCAGTTTAATGGATGACCAGTTAACAGAGGATCTATTGTAAAAGTATCCCTCATAAGCTGATCTTGCTGAACTATTTTTGTATAGTTCCTATATTACATTTGATTTGATTTGCTTTTTTTTTTATCTAATTTAATTATATTATTCTTATTATTTTTTATTTACTTCATTTAATGTTCTAGGTTTCTTCATTTATGTTTTTAAATGAAAAAAATAAGCTCTCTTTGGTTCAATTAAATACGACAGGAGGAAATTTGGAAATGGTCAAGTCTCAATCTTCTAATCCTAAATTGAAGTAAGATTTTTCATAACTTAATTAAAAAATTTGTTTAATGTTAATTTTATTTCCTCAATTACCTATTGAAAATATAATTATTATTAAATTATGTAAATAAATAAATTGAATATATGAAATATAACAATTTTATTCATTTTTAATTACCGTTTTTGAACAAATAATTTATTAAGTATAGTACATCTAAGATGAGTTTGCCTGTGGGCAAAAGATGGGGAAGGGTGTGCAGTAGCAAACGTTTCCTCACTCTTTGGCAATTATTTTCTCTCTACACTGTCAATTTTGTTTCCTAGACATTATAAAAGAAAATTGAAAAAAAGGCTACAGAGGAGGGTGCGCGAGCTCCTACAGGCAAACTCATTTTAGACGTATTATACTTTTCTTTTTCAAAGCCACTACTATATTTATGATATTTTCTGATTTCTTTTTCTGGGATAGTGAGTTCAAACCTTTGAAGGTTATTTGGATCCTTTTTATACTTCAAACATTTTTTGTTCATATCGCCTTAATATTAAATTGTTTTTTATGACGTTTTGGACCATCTGTTTCTTAGACATTTTCTGTAAAAATAGAGACATGCATACCTTAGTTACATTATAAATAATTACATATAAATGATTTATTATATTTTAAGTTCATTAATTTTAATGGTTGTTATTAATAGCCAAATTTTGTTTTCATACACTTGAAATTTTTTATTATTGATAATTTTAGATTACTTTTACTATTATTGCTATTTTCTCCATTTTTATGTTTTTTTCTTTTATTTTATATTTTTTACATTCATGTTGTAAAACTATTTTCTTAATGGCAACTATTTTTAAAGCAATATCTGTTTGAAATATTATCTCTTTGTCTTTGAAATTTTATTCTATTATTAAAATATATTTATTATTATTAATTGGCCATTTTATATTTATATATCATTCTATATTTCATTGTCAATTGTTGATCAATTAACATCAAATCACTGATGTATACTGTTGTATTATTGTTCATTTATTCCCATCTGCTTACTGAGTATACGCTTACATTTTATTTGGTCCTTTGTTAGCTCCTCCTCAGTGCCTCTCAGCATGGAGTTGCCTTGATTCAAGCTTTCCATCTGTGCTGGTCCCCCTAATGCCCTCGTGGAATCCAACAGCTTTCCTCTTTTCTCTCTCAGTCTAGCCACATTATCCAGCCATGATATCCTTGGTCTTCCTCTTCATCTTTTGCCAGTTGCTCTAGCTTTGAAGAATTTGCATGGTTCACGGTATTCATCCACTTGGCATATATGTCCGAACCACTTCTTAAGAATTTCAGTTAGTGGTTTCACCACTAGCTCCTCTCTTATTCTGGTATTTCTGAAGTGTTTGGTCAGCTATTTTTCTGAGGTACTTCATTTCTGAGATGTTGATTCTGTTCCTCAATCTGTCGAGAAGGACCCAGCTCCCACTTCCATATAGTAGGGGGGAACCTTTGTTAGCATCGTTAATTAATCTTTTGAAAATCTATTTTATTTATTATTTTTGTGCAATGTGTATCTATTTTCCCCATGTCTCTTTTATAATTTACCATTTATTTTTTATATGTATTGCTTCCAACATTTTCCTTATTATATTGTTTTCAGCTTTGTAAAGAAGAATGTATTATTTATAAAAAGTGTTTGATGTATGAAGGTAACTCACTATCTCGGAAGAGAAAAAAATTAGAAAAAGAACAAATAATCATTTTTACGATATAACTAATCAATTATTAATATTTTAGGATTCTCTATAATGGCCTTGGTCCATTATTGATATCAGCTAAAACTATCGATAATGTAAGAAATTTTTATGTTAGTTTTGGTTCTCACCAGTCAGAGCAGATTGAAATGCCTCTAATTGGAAGGTAAAACCTTGCTGTTACTGATATTTATTTATTTATTTTTTATGAACGTTGGCAATGTTAGTTCTGTATTTTTACAGGTACATCATTACCGTTAATGGCAGATTTGTAACCGACATTAACTTAAAACAAGGTGGAATTTATGTTTTGATGTTAGAAGGTGATTCACAAAATTTGGTATGTGCTTTCTGATTTTTGTTATATTATTTAATTACTAGCCATTTTCGAAGTTAACGTGTACTTAAAACATTCGGTTCTTATATCGTACTAGTAGTTATGATAATATTTTTTAAAGGTTTGCATATTTATTTGTTTTGTAATATTACATTCTGTCAGATTTATAGGCAGTGATAATAGGAATCATAGGGCCGCCCATAGCTCAGTGGTTAAGACACAGTCTTACCAATTTGATGTCTATTGGCGGTGCCGGTTCGCATCCGGCCTGGGACGTTGACTGTTTTCATTGCGTGGTGGTCCCACAAAATGAAGAACTTTGACCCCACAACCATGGTTAGGCAGTATAGGACTCCAATGGGAGTCTTGGCCAAA
>NW_027115594.1:265902-269264 GCF_000696795.3 Halyomorpha halys
AAAAAAAATAGGGATCATAGAGCCCATTCACAAATATGTAAATTAAAAAAATTAAAATCTGTACGGCTATAACCCATGAAGGGTCAGGGGTTCAATACTTTGTAAGGAAGTACTGGACCAACGGTTGCGCAAGGAGATGATTTAGTCAGAATCACACTTGACCGCCAGATTTTTACCCAATTATTGGTACCCAATTTAAGAAGCTGGGTGGACCCCAGGATGGCTCCAGAACCCACAGGAGTTGACTCATGGCTACAGCATAACAGAAAATATAAATTAAATGATAACAAAAATAAGAAATAAAAAAAAAAAATGATAAATAAATTTAAAAAATAGTACTAATTTAAAAAATAAATTAAATTTGTGTTATCTGTAAGTCTTAAAAAATAAATTCAATTTTCATACTATTTTATACAATACTTACCATAGGATTAGGATACCAGTCTTCCACAATGTACCTTTTATCACCATTCCCAACTTTGATTTGAGAAAATAAGTGTTTGTTAAGAAAACGAGTCATATTTTGTTGGTCTTTCTGTTGACTTTTGTAACCTATATGTGTAGGTCATTGTTTTCAGAAATGTAGGCTAGAAGAGAAAATATATAGAAACATAAAATATAGGGAAAATAAATCTCTGCAATTGTGGAACATCAGATAGCTGTTGAAGAGTTATCTAACTCCTTAGCGCTACAGTCCGATGATTTCCTTGGCCTGCTCTATAATTTGTTTCCGAATGACCCTATCTTGTGTGTTCGCTCACCAGTTGCAGGTTTTCAGCAAGTCTTGGGTAACCTGCACAGCATCCTCCTATCCAAGCCATGGCCTGTCTACTCCTCTTATCCATTAGAACTTTCTGGCGAATAACTTTCTTGGAAAACCATCTTCCGGCATTCTGGCAAACTGCTCAGCCCAATGCAGTCTTCCCCGTTTGATGTGTCTTATTACATTTATAAAGATTGTAGATCTCCCTATTAATAATAATAATTTTCAATTATTCAATTATCCTGTAATACAAACCATAAAATTGAGCTTAAGAGCCTTAAAGTAGAAAATAAAATATAAAAAATCAAGAAATATTATTAAATCAAAATGTATCTTATCCTAAATTGAAAAAAAAAAATTAACATAAAAGAGTAAAATATGTTAACGTCCATTTTTAAGAACTAATTAATAACAAGACCATCTATTTTCAGTATAGTTTAGGATAAAATGGTAGTTAAAATAGATATTTAAAAAAAAAGTACATTTTTGACTCTATTGGTTTTTTTTTGGTTTTTTTTCTGCAAAACACGATTCTATTTGAGTATTTTTGGAAAAAGTAACTGGTTCCTGTATTGTCTGGTTATCAGGTACTCAGTGTTGCCACAGTTAGAATAATACAACACCCGTTTGTCCCAGTTTCGGAGATCAGGTTTAAATATTTTTAAACAAAATAGTTATTTAAGTTCTTATTTTATAATTTTAACTTTGTTATGACATATTAATTAGGTGTTAATAATTGACTATAGATAAATATGAAGAGAAGATGGTTGGGGATGCAACCTGCGAAAATATACAAATATACAAAACTTATTTATTTGTACCGATTTCGACCTAAATATTTGACCTTTATCAGGGCTGAAAAACAAAATGAGTTAGTAAAAAATATAATTTTTAATCTTAAACACTTTCTTGAGACTGGTAAATTGTTTAAAATAAATAATTTAATTTCTATCCATTTTAGTCTCAAAACACTTTATTTTCCTTACAAGTCCGACGTTTCGGCCAATCCGTCCATCCTCAGGGACAATCTTAATACAATCTTGGAATTATATAATTTAAAAACTCTAACTCCATGCAGACTATTCTGCCCAGGTCAAAACAATAATTTCTAATTAGTCAATTTCACTTAAAACCAAAATTAAAATCATTGTTGCCTTCTGTTCTACCGTTCGCTTTGAACAGGTAGGTGGTCTTGATTTGTTCTTTGCTCATTTATTATCATTATTATTATTTTTATTTATATTTATTTTTTCAAGACGTTTATTTAATCTCTACTTTCTTCTTTTTTTCTTTTTTTTTTCCCCTATTGTTTTATGTACATCTCCTGTACTTTTTTAACTGTATATTTTACGTACTTTAAAAACATTTTTACTCTTGCCATTTTACTTATTTTTTATTCATATCATTGTTCATTCAAGTTTATTTTATACTGATACTATTTTATGTCTTCCTTCCTTTTATTTATATGTAATTTCTTATCACTTTATTTTTATATAATATTTATCCTAGCTTAAATTACCTTATTATATCTTATTGTTGTAATATTCTCAGTTTTCTTTTCTTTGTTTTTGTATCTTTTTAGCCCTGATGAAGCCCTGCAAACTGGGGCGAAACATCGGACATTAAAATAGTTTTAAACTATTTATTCTTTTTTTGACTGCAACCCTGACCATCTACTTATATTTAAATCTTTATGGTTAGCTATATATGCATATACAAAATTAAAATCCTTTATCACAGTCACTATTCCTTAAAAACTTTATCAGGATAAAGTTTTTAAGGAATAGAAATTAAATTATTTATTTTAAAAAATATAATAATAACCTCAATTTAGAGACCATAAAAAAAAAAAAATTATATACATAGCAATCAATTAAGTAGATTGTAGTTGATTGATCTATTATTATCAATCAGCTACTATCTACTTAATTTATTGTTATGTATATTTTCAAGTTTGTTTATTATTATTTTTATGATTTCTAACTTAATTTTGTTATCTCATTTTTGTTTTTCAGCCCTGATGAAGCCTTGAAATTCATGTGAAATAAATCTGTTTAATAAATAAGTTTTGTTTATTTTTGTATTTTTGCAGGCTGAATCCCCAATCATTTTCTCCTCATAATGCATTAATGTTTATATTTTTTCAGACTAGTAAACTGTTGACTGTAGTAAAACCTAACACAATAAGTATGTTATGGCAAATTCCTCAGTATGTGGTCATTACATCTGCCGAAATAATGTTCTCTATCACTGGCCTCGAGTTTTCCTATAGTGAGGTAACAATGTTGATTTAAATAATTATTTTTTTATCCCAATAATGTTTTTTAAATCAGAATGTTGTAAATCCTAAATCACATTCCATAATTTGCATTGAAATTAACTTGAAAAAATTGAAACATGTACATTTAACCTTGTACCTAGATAGATTAATAGATTTATAATACTTTTAAAATATTATCATGAATTTTTGAAATTAGTACTGCTATGTTCTAGTAGCTGATTTACTTGGGATGCCAGGATAATCGCTGAAGGCAATTATCCAAAAATAAATTAATTAATTGATTATAAATTGAGTCCTAAAAAACTATTATTATAATTG
>NW_027115594.1:273144-273390 GCF_000696795.3 Halyomorpha halys
ACTAAATAAGTGGATCCCACGGATTATTTATTTATGGATCTATTTTTTAATAATTAATAAATAAAGTTATGTTCCGACGGGAGGCATTAGTTATTATTTTTTCTATTGAAGGCAAATCTTAGTTATTTTCTCTATGTTTAAACGGAAGTACTATCCCTTTTTTTTTTTTTTTTCTTGTATTCCGGTTAGACAGGCAGGAACCTTTTTTTTTTTTTTTTACCTGACAGCCTTTAACCCATGCTAAAT
>NW_027115595.1:0-1232 GCF_000696795.3 Halyomorpha halys
GGAAAAAAGACCGTTCATCCTCTAAGAAATCGATTTCAAAATATTTTGTGTGCAGATGGTAACCTGCAGCGTGCCTAGTTCATTGCAATCTTATAGTACAAAAGCCGGGAAGAAAAAAAGACAGTTATCTCATCCCAATTTTTGATTACTTTAATGAAAACTAGGTATAATTACTATTCAAAATTGATGAGCCTACCAAGTATAGGTGGGGGGAATAAAAACACTTATTTTTCATTCGGAGCTCTATATCTTAAAAAGTAGGAACAGCACTAAAAAACCTAGGAGCACATTACTTAAAGAAGAGTGAATTTTCTGAAATATTAGCCCTAAAAGAGCTATTTACGTCCAATAGTTCTCCAATAGTTATAGCTTTTTAAAAAGCAAAATTTCTTAAAATCTACTGCAAGACTAGTAGTTAGTTAATTTATTTTGAGAAATCTATATCTCAGGAACTATGTGACATACAGATGTCTATTAGCACTGAAATTAAAGCTAGTACAATGGACTATAAAGAGTTTTACTACCTTTACCTTCGTAGGAATAGTAGTTTTCATTATATTTGCTCAAATAAATTGATTTATAGTTGTTCGGACAATAAATTTGATTTATGAAAAACTTCATTTCAGAAACCATTTGACATCTGCCAGTGCTCAAATTAAAGATAGTTAAATTTACTATAAAATAGTTAATAATGTTTATCTTTGTAGGACTAGTAGTTTTTATGATATTTTACAAAATAAACTCACAAAATGTTAATTTCTAGTTGTTCGTATAAAATGTTGGATTTTTGAAAAAAATATATCTCTAGATCCATAAGACGCACATATATCTGCCAACACTCAAAATAAAGGAAATTTAACTTTCTATAAAGTAGTTTATGACACTTATCTTAGTTCCTGAGATATAGATTTTTCAAAATAAATTCACTAACTACTGATCTTTCAGTACATCCCATACAACATTTTTCTGAAACGTTGCTTTTTACTCTATAAGGTCATATTTTAGCAAATTTACTATTCTTTAAATGACGTTCTCTTAGGTTTTCTTGTGTTGTTCCTACTTTTTAAGATATACAGTTCCGAATGAAAAATTAAATTTTTTTATTGCTTTTAAAGAGCCACCATTTTTTATTCCCCCTACCTATACTTGGCAGACTCATCAATTTTAACTAGTAATTATACATAGTTTTCATCAAAGTAATCAAAAATTGGGGTTAGATAACTGCCTTTTTT
>NW_027115596.1:0-4095 GCF_000696795.3 Halyomorpha halys
AAGTTTAGGCCGTTTGTCTAGTAAGTGCTGTAATAGTCGAAATCGACGAGCATTTTCCTGTATCAATAAAATTAAAATAGGATTTAATAGTGTTGATATTAAAATGTTTATTACTAATCCAACGTGCTGCATGTTATGTTGTAGGTTCGGCTATACTAGAATTACGTGTAAAAAAGAGCAACTATGTAGATATTGTGGAAAAATCAAATGTGAAATTACGCAATGTAACAGTCTCTTAAAATGTGTCAATTGCAAAATAAAAAGAAATTTGAGGTATTCAAGATTTTCCATATCTTGAATACTTCTAATTTCCATTTCTTATTAATATGCAACGAATATTTTTATACTTACTGTTTTTAGAAAGACTCCTTTGGTGTCATTAGATATAATCCGACCTGATAGATATTAATCAGAAGTATATATATTTTTTTGGAATCGATAAATTATTGCCAATATATCCGAGGCAAGTTTGGATCAGCTAGCACTATGAAGGCTTTGGGGGCACTGGGGTAGAATTAATGTGGGGTATTAGAAAATTTAAGCCTAACCTTCACCAAGCAGTGTTTCCTAATGCTATAAACTCTGCCGAATTATTTATGTAAATTGGATGGAGATGTTTACACTTGGATCGATCATACCCTGAATCGATTTAAAAGCGTTTATTTAAAATTACGAATATTGGCTAAATAAAGTTATTAAAATAAAATAATAAATATATACATCATTCTTTTTTGTCAAAATGAAATGGCTTGGAGCAGTAGTAAACTGTTTGACCAATATTTGTCTACATATTTTATTATTTACGTTATATGAAATAAATAAAACCTATTTATTTGTTCTAACTAATTTATTAATTAAGATTCATAATAGATGTTGTTCAATGTGAAGGTATATCCGCATTCGCTTTGTTTAGGAGATGAATTAGATAGAATATTAATATGGCCTTTTATTCCTACCTGTATAAAAACAATTGGCAGTTTAAGATTAATACTATTTCGAATTAGCATTGGAAACTGTCAAAAAATTTATCAGTTTGTAAGAGGCTTCCGCAGAATACTCGTCGTTTGCCTTCAATTTATACTAATGGTGAATATGCAGGTATGGTGTTTGAGTACGGTTTTTGCATTGGTAATGCTAATGCTGCCCGTCGTGAATATTCCAGGCGATTTTGGAATAAAATATCACCAAACAAGTCTATTTTTAGCTCTACGTTTCAACATCTTGGTCGAAACATTTGCTTTAATACCACGTGCTGATGGTATTTTTTGTTTGCGGACATACCTTAAGAGGAAATGTCTTTCTTGTTTTGAGGTCCTTAATTCTTATTTTCAGTTTGGTCACTTAACCATGAAATACCTTGTATAATCATTTATAAGCTCAAAGCTGTAACCCTTGAAAAAGAGAATTGAATAGTCGGAATCCAAATCTTGTAGTGTTATAGATGCTTCATATGCTCAAGCACATTTAAACGAAAAATGTTGCACCACACTTTCACCTTCCATCCAGCAAATTTCTTCTTCTGTCACCATCACGCTTAATCCTTTTTCTCAGTTTTAATTAAAACGTATAAAATAATGTGATATGAATTTTTTATTTTAATAGTTTTATTAATTTTTATTCTGGATTATCTCTCTAGGAAGTCTGGTGAGTCAATTCATTTAAAATTTTTTGAGGTTAATGACTTCCATTTTTGAATGAATTATTTATTAATATTCATGGCATTGTACAACGTTTCGGGACCACTGTCCCATATTCATGCACTTTTAAAACCTATAACAATAATAAAACTAACATAACACCAAACTTCATCCTTATATATTTTAATTTATACAATAACACCTCATGATTTCATATGGGAAATCATGTCAACCATTTGTGCATCTTCACTTCTCTCTAGCACAGCCATCACTCTACATTTCTTACTACCTCTTTGGACCTTATCTCATGTCCAGTGTGCTGTTTGGTTACCTCCCTGTTTTTTATAAGTCCCGTTTTGTTAATATTAAAAACTTAGTGATTTTTTATTTTTTACATAAACCTGTTTATTTCATCTGATTTTTATGTTTTTATCTATTTATAATGTCTGCGTGATGTGTATTTAAGTGTTTAGTGTCAGTTTTATAGTTTAATGTGTTTTGTATGTTTTTTGTTATGCATATAGGTTCTAGAAATCTTCTGTTTTGTGTATTTTGTGCTGTATCTATTATTACTTCTATTACTATCTATTACTTTCTATTACTATCTATTACTTCTGTATCTATTATTTTTGGGTTTTCAAAATTGAATTCGTGGTTCAGTTTTATGCTGTGATAGGACAGCGCTGTGTAATTTATATTTTTAGCGTTTTTACAATTGCAATAAATAATTCATTCAAAAATATAAGTCATTAACCTCAAAAAATTTTAAATTAATTTTTATTATTTTTGTTTTTTTCTAAATCTTTATATTAATTTTTAAAAATTTATTTGTTTCTTTTTATAAATCGATTTACTGAGGTGACTAGTATGTCTTTGGTTTGAGTTCACATCGCTGTCTAATGTTAAATTTGTTTAACAGAGCGAGCATGGAAAGCGAGTCACTAGAAAGGGGAGGTCTGAGAAAGTGAAATAAGGAGAATAAAATTGTCAATTAAATAAAATAAAATTGTTAAATTAAAAAAATATATGTGTATTTAGTGTGTAGACGAGTATTGATTGGAAAAGGTAGGAGAACCTAATGTATTTGGGCGGTATGGTTAAATAAAGCATTTCTCTCTCTTAAAACGGAAAATAAAGAGGAAAAAAAATTAAATAGGCCTATAAAAAAAAACTCAATTACCAACAAAACTGAAATTTTACTCGTTGATTAATCACATTAAAGTAAAAATAAATAATAAAAAATAAACTAACCGTAAAAATAATACGAGATTTAATTTAAATGCCTTAATGAAATTGAATACTTAATTTTCTTAACTGGCCTATTTATTCAGCGCCCGTCTGGTTATTACCAGCAATTAGTTTTTCATGAATGTTAATTAATATTTACATTTGAGCAATTATTCCTTCTCAGGGTTTCCCGGGTCTAATGATGGTCAATAAATATTAATTCTGAGTGCGTTATTTATAAAATAAATAATAAATTAAGGTAGGTTATTCCTCGTCAACTCGACACACTTTTGAATCTTACAAATTCAGTTTTTTCTTCATATTTTGTAAAAATGTTTTATAGGTCGATAGACTTGGAAAAATGTGACATTTTATTGAGATATTTGAATTACAGAGCTGTTAAATCCTCATAAATGGGCGAAATACAACATGTTTTGAAATTTTAGCAGTTTTCCTAATTTAGCTAGATATATGTGTAGGTGACATTTTACAGTATATCTCATGCACTTTAATACGGTATCCAATACTATATAGTTTAAGATAAGTTGACATTTCTCAAAACCTAATTCAAATTTTTCTCAGAAAGTAAATTTTTTTAAAGTTTTTAAAATTTAGTCAATTATTATATAATGTTATTGGAGTTCTATCAATGGGTAGATTCTCCATAAGTTTGTATCATGTCACTATCTCAACTACAGAAAATTTACTTGTATATATGTTATACAGTTGTAAATAACAATAAATAAATGATTAAAAAAAAAGTAAAATACTATATGTATTGGTTGGTTTGATGTAAATCGCAGGGAAAAATATAAATGTGGAAAGGAAATTATTTCATATTAAAATAAAATAAAGCTCCAAGCTTATAAATTCAACTCTTAATTCAGATTAATTATTACAGCAATATTAATATTAAAGTTTTATTTAAAAATAAACATAATTCAGAGATGAATAATGAGTAATGATTCAGTCAATAAGACAGGAAGTGTATTAGGAAATTATTTTATTTTTGCATGCTTCTGATTTCATTGAATAATTATCAATATAATTTTGTGAACTGGCGGAAGGTATCAGTGGATTTTTTGAAAGACAATGCTTTATCAAAACATTCTTATACATCGTGGTCTTCATGAACTGAACATGAAAAGTTTTATTTAAAATAAAACTATATAAAGATTTATTTTACATAAAATTATTTAAAGTTTTATTTTACATAAAACTATTTAAAGTT
>NW_027115597.1:0-4283 GCF_000696795.3 Halyomorpha halys
AAGAAGGAGGTTCTATAGGAGGGCATATATAAATCATTCAGATGGGACGATTAAAGATATAGTAATTGTGAAAAAAATTTAAACTGTCACATGATGAAATGTATGAAAGAAAACGATATATATGCAACAAAAGGCAAGATAGTAAACGATATATATGATATCATTGGCAAGAAAGAAAACGCAATATATACCACATTGGATGAAAAATGTACAGTAATTGAAAAAATTCAATTGTGTACTAATTATATGTAATAAATCTATTTTATCCATATTCCAGTTTTTTCTTGATTATTGTATCATATACATCATTTTCTTTTACACATTTCATTATGTTAGTTTACATGTCACCTACTGACTGCAGCCAAACTTTCTTTTTATATCATTATACGTTCAACTATAAACACTTCATTATGTATGTTTTTATAATGAAGTTTTCATTTTATATGTTCTTAATATATGATCTAGTATGTAAATAGTTCTTTCCCTTTAAAGTTTAATGAGTTTTATCTCAAATTTGATCTCTCAAATGCAATAAAAATAAATCTCTGCACTCGTTAGCCTTTCAACTAGCGAAGTACAGCATGAAGGATAAGATCGAGCTAGATCTCAGCCAATGCTGATTCAAAATTCCTCCAAATGTTTAAGTCCTCTGCATGTTAAATAAAAACTGTCGGTTTCTCTCAAAAAGATTATAAAATATAATCTCTGAGCATGATACTGGAATTCCTGACATTCTACCTGGTTGGAAGTAAATCTGATTTTATGAGAAAAATGCCTATCCGAGCACATCTTCTGCCGTAGATCTAATAGGATTTATGCGATAATATGTGATTTTTTTTTTCATTATTCGCTTAGTGATCAAGAGGATATGATGAATGTACTTAAGCTATGATTTGTGACAGCTCTTTGACCACTACTAATACTGAACCAAGCATCCGGCGATCGTGTAAGAACTTAATTAATTTTTTTTTTAATAATTTATTTATTGTTATTTACAACTATGTAAAAATATATACAACAAATATATTTGCTGTAGGTAATATAATGACATAATACAAACATGAGGAGATTCTACCCATTGATAGAACTCCAATAATTAAAAATAAAACTTGAATATTAATATTGTAATACGGTTAAAAAATATTTTTAAAATTATTTAACACATTTCAATTATACGCTAAAATATATGATACTACTGAGACGAGAAGGTAGTGTGTGATTACGACTGCATCTGGTGGTGTGAATGAAATGTAAAAGGTGTAAAATAGATTTGTCACTGTCACAATTGTATTTATCTTTTCTATTTATTATAAAACCATTTTTGTACATTATTAATTTTTTATTTTATTATTTACTAATCCTTATTAATAAAATGTATTATTCCTTTCATTGGAAAATCTATTTGAAGCTTCTCGCAGGTTGTTGGGCTCTGTTAGGTGCTCTCCTATTTTATATTCACGGTATTTTATTTTTCACGCTCTAACACTTACTAAACTCTCCAATTTTATACTTGGAAAATATACAAAATAAAATTTTAAAAAATCTATGAAATAAGGGAAATAAATTTTTGTTTTTTAAGTATAAATGAAATATCTCTTATAAAAATTGTTGATACTTAGAGTCATACCTTGAAGATTCGAGGCTGAAATCTTGATTTGCTAGGAAAGAAAAAAAATCGGTGAATTTAACTGGAGTCAGCAATTCTTGGAACAACTCAACTGTCATCTATGATTTATTATTTGAGCAATTTTATTCTTTTGATTTGATTTCGCAGATTTTCGTTGCTTGAGAGATTTCCAGGGTCATAGCAGGATTCGAATAATTCATTTTATTTATACGCCGATTTATACTATAAATTCTGTTACTTATTTAAATATATCATTAATTTAATGGCCTCCGATTATATCAAGATACATTTTATTTTATTTATAGAATATAAATAATTTATTTACAGTTGATTAGAAAATAGTTAATTACGAGTATATTTGTATTAAAATTATGTTCTATAATAGAAAAGATATTCGCTGAGGACGCGGTTGGAACCTGGCCTTCGGAACGTTTTAGTTTACGTTAAGTAAACCCTAACAAGGATAAGTAAACCCTACCTTGTAATGATGGATGCTACTCCTGTATCTTTAGAAATTTGTATGGGTGCAGCGGTAGCAGTGTGGTAACGCGCCAGTCTATCTATCCACAGGTTGTCGGATCGAATCCCGGTCCCACTCGGGCTTTTTTCAAGCACAAAATAATGCAAACATTACTGATAGCACCTCCCCTCGGGCATTCGTGAGCCCCGTTAGCCAATGTGTGGCACTCACAAAACATAGGTATGAGAGTGACGAACCCACCTTTCGAAAAAACCTCCTCAAGAAACGCGCGATGTATTTCCTAATACTGGGAATCTTACATCCTAATATTGGGAAACACATCGCGCTAGGACTTAGGCCTCCATGGTCTGTTGCCCATAGAATAATAATAATAAAACCCAAACAAGCTACCTTTTATGATGGATGCTACTCCTGTATCTTTAGAAATTTGTATAATCCTGATTCTAACCTGTTCTAGCGAAATAGCTGCATTTTTGTAAAACATACTTATAATACACTAATACCAAAAGAGGACTGTATAAGTCAAAAATGGCCGAAGTAAGTTAAAAGTTTTACAATCTGTAGAACTTTTTGAAATCCTGACTTTAACTTATTTTGAGCCCTAATTAAATTAACCTTTACATTTTTCTTTATTATTTATTTTTTTTGGAAAAAAAGTGTTAGGACCTTGCATATTTTTAAAAATATTTTACAATGTTTAAAACAATTCAATTTTCTACTTTTTTATTTTACTCCCTCCTTTGAATTGTACTACACTATTTTATCAGAACTACGCATTCTTAGCTGTTTTATTCTATTTTTATTTATTTATCTACCTCTGTTATAGCGTCGGCATATATTGAAGCCATTGCTCTAATAAGTAAAATAATTAACAGAATATGAGCGGAAAACAAAAAAATGCATGTTTAACTGTACAAAACAAAAGAAAAATGCTAATATAACAATAGGCAAAAAATAAAATAAATAATCAATTTTCGTACGTTTTAAATATATTTGTATGCAGAAAATAAAATAATGTTATTTAATATAAAACAACACAATTAAATATAATTTATAAAAGAGAGCTAATGACTCAAAACATGTTGAATATAATTTAAGTTTGATTAAAACGATATTGGCTCAAGAATACTGGGTACCATTGTTATTCTATTGATTCTAATATCTTATTCCTTTGTCATTCAAAATTAATGATGAGAACTATTACTTCTGCGTGTTATGTATGTTACGGGCTTCACTCTCAATACAAAGAAAGAAAAAAAACAGTCAATAAACTACACATAATCAACACATTTTGTAATTAACAAAAAAGAAAATACAACACTATTGAATATTTTTCGATCTGAAGTAAATCAAAACGTCTTGAACGGAAATACTGAGACACTAAACTAACTTTTATTTACTTTTCGAACGAAGTAAAAAACTTTGAAATTAATACAAATGTGAGTCAATAAGATGTTAGATGAATAGATTCCTTATTTTAAGGAATAAGTCATAAAAATATGTCAAGATCATTCACTTTATTTTGATGCTGATTATGTACGTAACTATCTTGATAGTTCAACTTCAAACGTATCAAAAAATAGGCTCGAACTTTTTAAAATTTGACTTTGTGTATTGTCATTGCTAAACGTATGAGCGTCACTTAATAATGGAATTTCCTTCTATTAGCATGGAATATTCACTACTAACTGAAGAAACTGGATTACATAAAAAGTAGAAAAGAAGAATTGTTTGTTATAGAGCACTAAGGGGAGAGATAGCCGTGCCCGCATGTGGGTCCCTACGGCTTATAGGCTATCTGTACTCCCGCCAATTACCTCCTCCTTATCAGTCCTTATCACTTCGTATCCCTCCCCTCACCTGCTTCTTTCCTAAACAACTAAAATATGCCTTTATTGTTCACTTGTTTTATAAGTGACGTATGCTGTGATGTCAGTCAAGTTCTAGTTTGGACTGCTTCACTAGTGCCCTCTATCGAAAAGCTTTGCCTCTGGTGCACCAAATAAAATCATTCTAAACTTACCGGGTTGTGCTCGAAATAGGGAGTACGATTCTCTTCCCATTTAGTACAAGAGCCGGGAAGAAAAAAAGGCAGTTATCTCACCCCAATTTTTGATTACTTTAATGAAAACTATGTATAATTACTAGTCAAAATTGATGAGTCTGCCAAGTATA
>NW_027115597.1:4333-11493 GCF_000696795.3 Halyomorpha halys
TCAGTCTTGTTTGAGGATTCCATGTCAGTCGTTTGTCGAGATGTAGTCCTAAGTAACGGATCTGTTCGACAGGAATAAGTGGGGTATTATTAAAGGATACTGTAGGGCACGAGGTCATGGGTTTACGACGAAGGGTGAATGTTATTTGGTGGGATTGATTGGAATTAATTTTAATCTTCCAATTTTAGCATGCAGTTGAAATCATTTTTTAAATTCATGAAAATGTATTTTTATTTAAGATTTTGTCACAAAAATCGTCTCAAGGTATTTATATTTTGTTCAGCTTGAGCATTCAATTTAACTAAATATGTGGAATTTAAGTATTTAAAAAAAAATTGATTAATTTTTACTGTGGGATGATACTATCGGAAAATATTTGGGTCGAAATTTATTGGTATCCATTCAAAAAAGATATTGCTGTTGAAAAACCGTTTTCAAATATATTGATTATTATTGGAATTAATATATAGTTAAACTAAAACTTGCTTGACCCCTGCCAACACATTTACTTTTGTTTAAAGGTGATGCCTTGAATACAGAGCACTAACTCACCTTTACCTGTCCTACTTAAAGAAGAATATATGGAACCATATAAATGGTATAAGTAATGAATAATTTTAAACTTATAAATTAGCAATCCTAATAACGTAAAAGTCTTACTTGTTAGAATGTGTAGTGTATATAGGCCACTGTGGACAGATGTGAGGAGACAGTTGTCCGTATTTCCATATCCGGTCTGGATATGTTACCAGGTGAGACACACCTCATTAATAAGTATCTTTTACTGATGATGCCGAAAATTTGGATTTGTGAATAGAATTTTTTAATTGTTGAGACTATTTAAGCCTTTTTGTCTTGTTTTTATTTGTAAAAATAATCTCAGATTTTATTATCTTGTTCAATTAGTATATTTTACTTGATTTAATAATAAGCGTTTTTAGTTACTTTTATTTTAGCTTCTTTATTACATAAGATAGGAAAGCTTTGTATTCATGCAAGTTGCAAATTTTCGTTCTCGGAATCGAATATTTCCACTTGTTTTTTAGATCATTTATTTTTAATTATTGTTGAAAAGTATAGTATTTATTTTATTATTTGTACATTGCTATAAATTTTAATTGTAAAAGTTATTAAAACAAGAAGACATCATAATTTACACTTATGCATGTAAGTGAGAAAAGGTTTAAGTATAAGTTTCAAATATTAAATTATTGAATTGTTGTTTATTAACTTAAGCATTTAGTGTCAGTACACATGTTTTTATTGCACATTATAGATAAAGTGATGTATTTTAATTTTATTAGAATATTGATGTACTAATTCACGAACGTTATTCGGGCCATGCTCTATTGCTATGTTTCATTGTAACACAATAAGTACATCTAATTTATGAATCCATAAAATCGATTAATATACTAAAATATAGGTAGTTTTGGAAAAATGGTGTGGAATCTACACTGACTTGAATTGGCTAGAAGTCGTTTTTAATAATAAAAAGGTGCTTCGAAGAATAAAAAATGGCGGCTGTTTCAAGAAATAATTTTTGTTCTAAAAATAATCGATTTTTCATTCGGAGCTCTATATCTTTATATAATTCAATCTTATATCTGCATGGTTACTGAGATATAGATTTCTCAATATAAATTAACGAACTTCTAATCTTTCAGTATATTTTTTAAGAAATGTAGCTTTTTAAAAAGATATATTTCGAGAACTATTGGGCGTTGATAGCTCCAATCAGGGTTAATATTTCAGTAAACTAACTCTTCCTTAAAAAATGTTCTTTTGGATTTTTTACTGTTGCTGGTAGTTATTAAGATACAGAGCTCCGAATGAAAAATTAATGTTTTTTATGATTTTGAAATAGCCGCCAATTTTTATTTCCCCTACCAATACTTGGCAGACTCATTATTTTTGACTAGTAATTATACATAGTTTTCATTAAAGTAATTAAAAATTGGGGTGAAAAAAAAAAAAAAAAAAAAAAAATTCACATAATAATAAATATTAAGAAAGATACAAGATATGGTAAAATGTACTCTTTTTAAAAGTGATGCTGGTTTATATATATGTATTATTTTTATTAATCTTATATTATATTATTTATTAACTTTTTAACGCTGCGATCGCCACTCTATTATTATAGTTAATTAATTAATAAGTAAAGTAAATTTGTTATATTATGTTTATACTGCCTTGTTATTAGCATTAAATAATTAAAATGAACTATGAAAGGAAACTATTCCATAAGGATTATTTGATCCTATTAGATAATTGTATGTGTACGGGTATGAGCTAGTTTTGTTTGAAATATGAAGACAGTTATCAAATTGCTCGTTTGGAAATAAATTAAAAATCTATGAATATAATTAATTTTTATTTAAATATTGGAACCCTGAACTTGTTTCAACTTAAGGGATTTGAGTTCTTTTATAAACTTTCGATCATTTACAGATCACCGAAACTATGTTAAAACTCTATTCATAAAAATTTTTATTACACACTGTCATTATATGCATTGAGGTCGTGTCATAGGGTTGTTGCACTGGTTTATTTCCATAATCT
This sequence comes from Halyomorpha halys, assembly GCF_000696795.3. Lineage (NCBI taxonomy): Eukaryota > Metazoa > Arthropoda > Insecta > Hemiptera > Pentatomidae > Halyomorpha > Halyomorpha halys. The sequence continues at coordinate 6,899 of NW_027115597.1, forward strand.
ATAAAACAGTTATTACTTTAATTATCCTATTTCATTCTAGATATCTGATCCTCTCACTTATACGACTCATGATTTAAAACATTTTACAAAAATCAACAGATCCTTCAAGCGGCCTATCTGTACTATCCATCTAGACTTTACTTAAGGTTTATGTGACATAAACTTATCTCTGTTATTTTCATGAAAAATATGCATATTGAACAGCCCTTATCTGAGAGAGGAGTGGAATGTCTCTGCCGGCGTTTAAATATTTTATCATAGCATAACTTAGATTAAAATGCAAAACTTGTACTTGTTTTCTAGAAGTATGCGCGATATGGATTACTATCTCTCCTTATTCAATTTTCATACAAAATAAAATAATAAAAAAAAAAAAAAAAGAAGAAGTTAAAATTTACAGTGGGACTTGAAGAAAAATGTTGTTATCCGGAGGTTAGGAGTAGAGATATGATCAGGGACTATGAAACCGGAGAGATGGTGAGCGTTAGAAATATGAAATCCTTCGAGTTTGCCGAAGATCTGATCTCCGAGCCAGATAGGGGCAGATATTAATGCTCGCCCTTCATGAAGTCCAGATTCCTCGATCCCCTCCCACACCGTCGCTTCCTATACGACTAGCACTCCTGCAATAATAAACATCCCTAGGGTTCAAGGATAACAAACAATTATAAAATGTAATTTATGTTAAATAAATATACAATTAAAAACCTTCTACCTTTCGTTTAACAAATAATACATTTGAGTTTCAGGACGTTGAAATACAATATAAAGAAAATAGTTTTATAAAAAGAATTTCAAAATCCATAAGATCTGAAAACCGAAATAATTCAGTAAATCTCCTTTTTTTCTATTTCGGGAATTAATTAGCCTTCTTACTTCAAATTATTTATTTTATATTAATAAACTAATACTGCCTACGTTTCAGGCCCGTCCGTGTTCAGGTCTAATTTAAAAATAGTTAAAATATTTTTTTTACATTAAAGTTTTGAAATATAGCCAAACGTTGACACTGTTACTTTTATAATTTAAAATTAATAAAATATACAATTTTAAGTAAGATGGCTTATTAATTCCCGAAGTGAAATAAAAAAATACATTATTGCCTTCAAATAATAAATCATATCTTGAATTATAAAATAGATACAGGAAATTTGATTGTGACATATGCCGAATTCCTAAATAAATTAAACACATAAGAGAGTCCACCTGCGTTTTGTGAACAAAAATAGTTAATTAATAAACCCAATAGAGTGCACTGAAGAGCAATAAACATCCCATTGTGAAGCCAGTTAATGTAGTTGAAACTTGGCTAGAAAAGAAATAAGGTGGCAATCCACACGATGTTTTTGTGAATATTATAACTAAGGTATTTTAAAATTTCTTTACAATTTAGTTTATAAAAAGAAATTAAATTTTTTTTCTCAAAATGCGATTGAAAGACGTCTTAGTTTCTATAATATTAGCAGTAATGTATATGTGCTTTAAAAAAATAATTTTTGAGTTTATCAAATTATTTCAGATTTTAATAATCCGAGGGGAAAAAAATCTTCAGACCTTTATACCGAATATTGTACCATGTTCGGTCCCCTATCTCCGACTTGGGGAAAACTGATGTCCCTGGTGGAAACTATTTTAAAATTAGATTAGGTTCCTTAAAAGTCACTTTTATTTTGAATTTAACTGTTAAACCTTTCATTTTTAAATGATTGTTGAACTATTCGTTTCTCCAATATCAGGAAATATAATAATAATAATAAATCGTCACAAAAATATTTTTGTGGGACGTTGGTCCCCGTTGCACGGCTTATCCCAAGGTTCTTTCGGACCACTAGGTCTTTCTCGAGTACGCCACATATCTTAGTAAAATTATGTAACTAATCAACTATGTCAACAACTTTTTAACTAAATATTTTGCCTATAAAAGACACCTGTCATCGATCATAATTTTTTTCCAAACAGCGTAATCGGAGAATGTAAAGAACGTAATAAGTAACAAAAAAGTAACGTTAAAAGAACGTAATTCGGAGAATGCAAAACATTCTCTTTTGCAGCATTAACTGGAAAATTTCGAGACTCATAAAATACTCCTTTGTAACTTATTACTTACCTTTGTCATTACTATCAAATCTTCCTTTATCAATAATCCCTTCCAGCGAGTTCCCATACCCACTTTCTCATATAGCAAATAAATAACTCATTATGTCAGGGATACAAATTATTCTAGATTATTTTTATATATTTTTATTGTGTAGTATTACATTCTGCCACATACTTCAGATATAGAACTACATGTAATAGAGCTAAAAGAACTCATTTACACCATATTTACAGAGATATGTAAATTAAATAATAACAAAATAATAGTTCCAGATTCTAGAAGCAGTAGTCGAACAGAGCTGTCGAAGAGCTCTCTACGAGACGTAGATAGTGTGCTGTACATATTATAGCATAGTATAATGAATCTCTCTTTCATTCAAATAAAGTAAAGTTTATCCTACACTACATTGCGGACGCAATTATATAACTTCCAATAAACATACTGTACTAGTTACGAAGTTGTTCTTTACACCATCTATACACTAGAGAAAAGGATAGTAACACAATAAAAAATAACGCATGAAATTGAAGAGTTCAAACAAGTGTAAGTAAATGTGTAGTATTTTATAGTGTGTTCGTGTAAGATATATTTTTTAATTTTTAAAGCTTAATTCTATATTTTGATATTATAATTCAGAATCCATCACATTAGCTATGAAAATACTACATAATGGCGAAGTTGAAGGGTTTTTACTAATTCAGAATAGATTAGCCAGACCTTGAGTTTATCAGATCCCAGACTGTATTCAGTACGAAAGCAGTTTAGAGCGTAGATATGATCTTAGCTGCGTATCTTAGCAATAGCCAATATAAAGCTAGTGAAGACTGCTCAATGGTTCATAAATGTAAGAGATAAGGGAACATTGTTCATGTATCTCGTAGGTTCTGTCCCATCTATCCTCCAACAGTCCTCGCATAGTCTCTTCAATCAATAAAATATATCAAACATTATTTACTAAACTTTATTTTGTAATTGTATTGTTTACTATCGATTTGTTTATAATATTGTAGCACTAATAGTACAAGCACTAATCGTTAAGAGATGATTTTTGTATAATTGTATACACTTATTTATTCAATTATACAAAAGCGTATGCAAAAATTAGGACAAAAACCTATGTTATTGTAAAATTTTGTTTAATTGTTTGCTGAAGGTATAACCTATATATCTCTATTTAATATTGATAAAACCTTTAGTTTTATAGCTTCTAAAAATGTTTGTGGGTTGCATATATGTTAATCAATAATTTATTATAAGTTCGTTGTCTAATGAAGCGAAAGGTTCTAAATAAACCACTGAAATTATTATAATATCCATAACAATATTTTTCCAAATTTTGTCCTACTTAAATAAAAAATTACACATACCTTCTTAAAAAGCCATGAAGACTTGTTATCAAGATATGGCTAATTGTTAAAATATAGCTAATTGTCATATGTTTATTATTGTAATAATAATAATATGAAAATTAAAAATATATTACCAGAATGCTCATACTTCACACCACACCTTAAGGGTGTCCTATTAAACCCGGATTAATTAACAATTCTTTTTTGATTTATCAAATTTTTCAATTAAAATTACTCTATAAAACCAGGAACAAAATCGAAAAATTTACGTCGTTTTATCTCACCAAAATTTAATTCATATGTAAATATTGGCCTTTATATTTTAATTAACGAATTTTATAATTAAGGTACATCCATTTCGATACAAATATTGCAATAGAAAATAGGATAGATAGATATTTATTTAAATTTATCTTTAATTTATTATATCATATGCGTTTAAATACATTGTCAGTATTATTTCCTAGGATTGGTGTATTTCATAGCCAATTCATATGTATACTCAAAGTATATTTTAGTAGTGTTACTATTGTTTTCTTTAATTTCTATTTAATTAAATTTTCTTTGATTCAATTTCAATTGATTTCATTTTCTTTAAATGATAAAGAATCCTCAACGTTAATTTAATTATTAACTTTCTTTTTATTCTGTAATTTGTAATAAGATTGACCTGCTATTTTATCTATGTTTTCGGTAAGAAAATTACTTTTATTATCACATGAACCATTCGTATAATAGAACTTGGATTACAGCTTTATTACCATATGTATAAATAAATTGGGTGGTTTGATTTATATAGACCATTTACTTAAAGTTAGGTCCCAAAAAGTTTGTTATGCGGTATGGTATACCTGATGCGCCTGGTGAAGTTGAAGAAATGTATGTTAATAAAAAATCCGAATTCGTTTTCACATGATTGAAAACTTGCACCATTTACTTTTGGGTGCGGATTGTATTTTTATAAATGACATTTTGCATTTCAACTACCCAGCAGGCACATAATTTATATTCGTACGGTGCGCATAAACTTTTCGATATTAGATTTTTCTTCCATTACAAAAGACTGATCTACATGACTATTATAAGGCCTATCTGGACATATGGAGTTGAGCTTTGGGGCTCCACTAAACCATCAAATTCCTCCAGAA
>NW_027115598.1:0-21643 GCF_000696795.3 Halyomorpha halys
CTGGAGGTACCCCAGGGCTTGACATCCTTTTTAATAATTTTTAATTTGCTCATTGGGCTTTCGTTCCATTGCCATTTATCTTTGACTTCCTTTACAAGAGGCCTGCATATCTCTGATGGAGTTAAAATTGCTTTACCCCGTCCCGGAAGCGCGAGTGCTTCTCTTGCAGCGTGATCTGCCAGTTCATTCCCTGCGATTCCTACATGGCGCGGCACCAGTGGTGTAGCGCATACCACAGCTCCCAAAAATCAACAATTTTTTTTTTATTTTACAAAGTTATTATTACAATAATAATGTTAGGGGGAGGGGGTTTCTTTTAATTATTATAGAAAACAATTTTAACTGTGGTGTAGCCCAGCGTGTTGAGCGCCTTACTGGCTGCACCTTGTCCACTGCCTCCTATAATTTGCCAGCTTGGTCCACTCTCCTGAACTCTGTTTCATAATAAAGTACAAACTAATACTATTAGTCTTGTAGATTTAACTTAATACAATTACAATGACTTGTACAATAGTAACTTGTATTTTAGTACTTTTTAACTCCTGTAATATCACTAATAGTCCTCCCTATTATGAAAAAAATATAAGTATTAGTGTAATTACCACGTTTTCCCTGGTTTCATTCTGGGTCAGCTTCTTCTTCTTCCAGTGCCTTGCCCATGTCGAGAGTCAAGCCCTTCCCATTGCGAAATGAGGGGCCCACCACCTAATTCTCGGTAAAAGTCCGACTCGACGAGGTCGAAAATCGCGGTCTTTCTCGACAGCCTAGCTCGGTGTCCTTCCATGGCGGAACAGTCAACTACTACGTGTTCTGCTGTTTCAGGAACTCCGCACATGGGGCACCGGGGGTCGATGTTCTTTCCAAAGCTATGCATTTTTCCCCGGAATCCCCGTGTCCTGTTAGGATCTGTGAAGCCCACTTAGCCTTTAATATAAAAAGTACTGTAGAGAAGAATTTTCTCAGAGTAGCGCCCTTCTTGCTTGCTGCCCATCGCTATCTCACTCCTGTATTGAGTCCTCCCGCTACATTAACAAAAGCAACCACCGCATCCCGAAATATAAGTATTATATTTCCTCCTGTCAATCTTCTTCTTCAAAGCTTTCTAAACATCTCTATATTAACCACAGTCTGAAATCCTGTCAAATGGTTCATCTCCGAATGTATCTATATCCAATTAGAAGCTTCACCCCATAATGTCAAAACCGACAAACAAAACCTTTCCTTCTTGTTGTTCTTGATCGTTTAAAATTTACGCCTTCATTTTTTTAAATTATTTATTTAATGTAATTTACAACTGTACAAAATGATACAATTGGTAAATATGTAGTATGTTTCATATACATTTGAAAATCTTGGAAAGGAACCACCCATTGGTGGTACTTCAAACATTAATTTAAATTAGAAGGTCCCGTGGTCATCTTCTTTTCAGACGCCTTGGAGGATTATCAGGGATTGTTAAGGATGAAAGATTAAGAATTAATGGATGGTTAAGGAGTTTGGAATGAAAAGACCCATATCTGTTTTGGGCCAATTCTGTAACGAATGGGAGGTTAAGGTCTTTGTGAATGAGTTTATTTGTGACGTAATAAGGAGCATCAAGGATTTTACGTAGAATTTTGGATTGTAACGATTGGATGCGGGAAGAATTTGATGGTTTGGTGGAGCTCCAGAGCTCAATTCCATATGTCCAAATTGGTCTGATTATTATAGTGTATACTAATTTTTTGTAGTGAATGGGAAGTTTAGAGCGTTTGTCAAGTAAGTGTTGTAGCAATCGGAATCTACGAGCAGTTTCTTGTCGTTTTAGTCTTGTGTGTGGATTCCAAGTAAGTCTCTTGTCAAGATGGAGTCCTAAGTATCGAATCTGTTCAACAGGCGTTAGTGGTGTATCTAGAAAGGATACTGTAGGACAGGAGGTACGCCTTCATTTAATAGCGGGAATCGTCTGATATTAAATGTGTTTACCGATTCGCTTCACAAAGCTACCCTTATTTTACTAAAATATTTTTATTGACTATTTATTTTTAATATTTAGTGTCAATAAGATCTTATATTTTATTAAAATTTCATAGTTGTTTTTATACTTTCGTTTGTATGTTATCTATATGCATTTCGACTATCGGAGTTCTTCAACGTAATTTGTATTTTTTTTTTACCATATTTCCCTCTTTTCCTTAGTCTTTTTTTCCTCATCCTCTTTATTAATTTATGTACACCGCATCTAGTTACTGTTATTTGTATTAATTACTAATTTTAGCTTATATAACTTTTAGATCTACATCTTTTAATTTTGTCATGCTTCTTACATATTTAATTATTTGTAAATAAGTTTTTCTCCAATTCCTACATGTATTTACTTAGTTTATGTTTATTTATTCATTATTTTATTCTTAATTTTGCTATTACTACATTCCCATACAATTATCAATATCCTTGTGATATATTGTCTATATTGTCAGTTATCTTCTTATTTGTCCAATTATTCTGTATTTCTTTAATAATGCTTTTTATCTTGTTTTTTGTTCATAGCCTTGATGAAAGCCTGAAATCCTAGCCGAAACATTAGCACTGATAAATTAATAAATTAACAATTTTCACTGACTGTACCCCCATCATCGTATAAATAAAATGTGGGCCAGGTACATACAGCCGATTTCTTTCTGGTTTTTCTTTCTCACTGAACCGACGGGTGATCGTCTGTGGGGTAGACCAAAACGTAGTTGGAAGGATGCTGTTAAGACTGATTTAGTAGATCTGAGTTTGGAGCGGCGTCATGGACAGATGTATGAAGAGAATGATTGTGGTATCTCGTTAACGAGCCTTCCAGTTATTATTATTATTATTAATTTTATAAAATGTAAAATACAAAATATTTTAAGGAACAGAAACATAAGTACATAACACAATTTTTGCCACTCAACTTACCTTATTGTTGGTACACTATATTCCACATATTGCCAGATGCAAAATAATGTGAAATAACAGTTATTATGAACTATAATTGTCAGACGAATTTACTTGTATACTTTTAAATCTTTATATACCTTAAAACAAATAAATGACAATTCAAATGACATTTTGAAAACAAAAAAATCTTGAAGTTAAAAAAATCACATAGTTATTCAATGAAACCACAGCCGTGACAAAAATTGTCTAGATTTCATTGTTATTTTTTTCTTTTTAACTACCGATATAAAAATCATATTTTTTTTATTTTATTATATTTTAGACTTATATTATATTATATTTTAAGTGACGAAGGTTGAGTCATTCAAATACTATTTTGCGTCATAGCTCATAACAATAGGTGGGATTGAGAAGCGTTGCATCTATTTATGCAAGAATCGATGTTTTGTAATTGAATTCGATTTTCCGATTCCAGTATTTATCTAAATTTATTCATGAAATCTAACGATAATAGATGTTGATAAGGATAATACCATTGGCTATGCATCATTGGTTCCGGGTAGTCGATTAGAAAAATATTCAATTCATTTAAACTTGAAATATTAGGAATGAGGAAAAGTTGGTTGGGGTTTTCGTTCAGTAAATAACAAAAATAAGTTGAAATAACTTATTTAATAGTGCCTATGTTTCGGCCAGAATGTCTAGCCTTCATCAGGGCTAAGAACAACGTACAAGATAACAACCAATGAACACAAAAAAAAAAAAAAAATAGAAAATATACACAGAATGATTAAAGTAAATAATTGTGTAGAATGAAAATAACTAAAAATAATACGGGGAAAATAAAACGTATATATAGATAATTAAATATGAAAGTAGAATAATATAATCAAGGAAATACAAATTTTCCTTCACTTACTTCTCTTCCGTTTTTAATACGACCCAGTGTTTGTACATTCATGGTATCTGTTCATTTCATTCCTCAAGAAGATAAAAATTGTGGGTTGAAACGTCGGCAATCAGAAACATTTTTAAACATCAGAATTAACAAGAAGTTCTGTACCGTCAAAAACTAATTGTAAGTCAAAAAACTTATAAATAATTGAGCATTATAATTTGAATTAATTTCTTCTATAACTTTAACCTTTTCATTAACTAAACTACTTTCTATTTACATGAGGATTGTGTATAAATATTTATATAAACGCACATTGATGAATGATTTATTGATTGTTCAGTAAATCTAAAATGTAAGTAAATCTAAAAGAAATGATTGAAACCTTTATTAAAGTTCAAATATGTAACCATTATTTTCAGAAGTTCGAGGTTCGGTCGGGTTTAAAACAAGGCGATTGTCTATCACCTATCTTATTTAATCTAGCACTAAAATATACTATTAAAAATGTAGGATATACTAAAAAGATTTAACTTAAGGTAGTAATATATCTGTGCAGAATCAAGCTAATTATATGGTATCATTAGCTAATGACAGGGAAACTACAAAACTATGTACAACTATGTTGATAAAATCTAGTAAGGAACTAGATCTTGAAATAAATATATTTTTAACAGTAGAAGTATGAGTGATTTCGGTTATATAAAAGTAAGAGAAAATACGTTTGAAATGCCAATCATTTTTCAATTTAGGAAATGATTATGTGCGTTTTCTGTCCATCAACTCAAAAATAATAATTTACAAAATTATTAACCTTCCCACTGTTCTTTATCGATGAGGAAAGTTGCCTCTTACAACAATGGAAGAATAGTTCCTAAAGGTTTATGAAAATAAAATATTCGGAGGATTTAGAAAGCTGGAAATGGCTGAAGGAACGATGCTCCAAGGACCTTGGTTCGAATGCTGCTGGGCAGAAAATCATTTTCTGTTATATTTTAGCCGTGAGACAATCCTGTGGTCCCTGGAGCCCTCCGTGATTCCGATAAAATCACCCCCTTGCACAACCTTCTTGTAACAGTTTATCTTTACAAAGTAACGGTACGGATATTATTTTTGTATTTGTTTTAAACGAATGCCTAATTGAGGGAACTACATCCGATAATTCAGATGATAGCAAAATGGCGAATTCTATAGGAGTGTAAATTTGTTGGACAACTAACTAACGCATGCTTACAATTTTCATAAACAATGAACCAACGAGTATTCGTTTGAGCAATAGGCCGAAATGTAGGTGGGAGGATTGCGTCGAAACTGATTTAGTAGATTTGGGTTTAAAGATGCGTCACTGAACGGCAATATGTCGGCTGTGATTATCACTTTTTGTATGCTTAAATAATGACACTCTATTACAATTAATTACAAAATATAATTTGGTTGAATATACGCGGCCTTAAGCAATGGATAGTTGGGCGATCAAAGATATTCTCAGTTATTGATATAATATAATATAACATAATATAATATAGTATAATAATGTAGAATACCTGCGACAGCTGCTATGAATGTTAAGAAGAAGAATTGCACTGCCATCACTGACTGCCTATGGCTGACTGAATAGCGTGGCCTTGTTCCTACGTGAGAACTGCTGCCTTATTGATAATGCCACACAAGGAAAATATAGTTTATGTTTCGAGCTCGTTCCTGACGACGTCAGATCTGTGGAAAACGTGGCGTGTCAGCAAACTCATATTAATGTTTTATTCCTTTATATATTTTTAGAATTCGAAATACATATATACACATACTATTCGTATAGATACATATGTTGATGTTTGGGTGTATATATGATACAAACAAAAATGGTAGAATATTGGGGAATTTAAAAAAACAAAATTAAGTTAATTCACTAAAAAAAGTAGTCAAAAAGAAAAAAAAAATTAAATAAATCAAAAATTCGTATCCAATTCTGTCTCAACACTTTATTTTTCACCAACGTTTCGGCCATTCTAGACATCTTCAAGGACATCTTCAATACAATCTCTTCCTCACATTAATTTAAAGTTTCTTTTGCAGGCTATTCTGCCCAGGTATTTATTTAAAATTTAAAATAATTAACATTCAATTTTCCTCTATAAGATTATCAACAATTAAATACTCCACCATATAACCAACCATTTATAACCAGGTTCTAATTGGTTAATAGGTTATAAATGGTTTGTTATACGGTAGTGTATTAATTGTTGATAATCTTATAGAGAAAAATTAAATGTTAATAATTTTAAATTTTAAATAAATAGGCATTTAACTTATAATAAAGAAAATGACTTGGGCAGAATAGCCTGCAATAGAAACTTTAAATTAATGTGAGGAAGAGATTGTATTGAAGATGTCCTTGAAGATGGCTAGAATGGCCGAAACGTTGGACTGGTAAAAATAAAGTGTTGAGACAGAATTGGATACGAATTTTTGATTTATTTAATAAATAATTACCTTGTCTCAAGAATTTGAAATAATATAATTAAAGAAAAAAAAATATTCAAGGTTTCACATTTCAATACATCTCAAGAGTATTTTAGGTACATGTAACTCAATGAATTAATTAATTTATAGACATATATTAACCCGATGTTTGAAGAATCCTGCTCCCATGAAGGGTTACGAGAACAATGGTTGTGCAATGTGATTTGGTCAGCATCACGCACGAACGCCAGAATTATCCCGAACTAAGACTTTATCAGTGTGGACCCCAAACTCACTGGATCGACATGCATACAGTAACAGAATAAATAATCTGTCACATCCAGATCCTTGGAATTAGTAGCACTGTGCCTTACCACTGGTACCTAACTCCATTCACTCATGTATGTATATTTTTATATACATTGTACATAGACGATGCAAAACGCATATTATATGCATTACACTGCTGCTTTGGCGTTAATGCATATAAATAAAAGCTTTATGATGCATAAAGAATGATTTCTGATAAACACATAAAATTAATTGAATGTATTATTATGTAATGTTGTAAATTTCAATAAAGGTATACAAAAAAAGTTTTCGACTCGAACCGAATTTCATGAATCCAAATAACCTAGTCTCACAAAATATATTGTGTGAAGAGCGAAGTTCAAAAACAAAAAGTCCCTCGAAACTGAAATTATACACATAAGGCGGGCATGTCCCTGGGATTTTACGGCAGTTTTTTCGATGAAATGGAACAATGGATGCCATTTTATAGAACTGATTATTCCCTTTTTTTTTTTTTATTATCTCAAAAACACCTCTAAAGATTTTGATTAAAATAGTTTTATTAATGTACAATTAAATGTAAACTAGACTTTATCCTCATTCCAACAGTCTTACAGGGCTTAAATGCAGAATTTTCCAAAATTCCTTTATATGTACCTTTAACTTTATTATTATGAAGTAAATCCTTCGTAAAATCCTCAATGCTCCTTATTTTGTTACTAATAACACCATCCATAAAGACCTAAATGTTCCTTATGTAACTGATCTAGCCCGAACCCGACATCATTCCTTCCATAATAAACTCCCTAACCACCCAAACCCACTAGTTTCTAACCTTTCTTCCTCTTCCATTCCTGGCAATCCTCCGAGGCGCCTGAAAAGAAGATGGCCTCGTGACCTTATATGTAACTGTTTATGTAAACTGTTTTTAGAGTTCTACTACTGGGTAGTTTCTCTACATCCTGTATCATATCATCATGTCATTATGATCAAATTTACTTGTATTTTTTTATACAGTTGTAAATGTCAATAAATAAATAAATAAAAATAAATAATTATTATGAAGTACTCATTCATCAGTGATTGTAGTGGTCATATAAAATACATAAATATGAAAAATAAAGGAATTTAGTAATTAAATGAAGGAAAAAATGGTTTTTACCCGATCCCATTCTATTGCTCAAGATGGAAAATAAAAAAATAATAATTTTACATTTAATTTCTATAACAATGTACTGGTTTTATTAAATTTTGATGAATTTCTACCTATTTTTGCTTTGAAAATACTTAAAATTTCTTTAATCTTTGGATTAAATTTTTACCTATTTTACGTTCACTTGATTTTTATTTTGGTCTATGTTTTCATCCAATTTCGACTTTGTTTTTCTACTTAGTCTTTTGATTTTATATCGTTAGATTTATTTTATCAGTAATGAAGTTTGGACGGTATGAGAGGAAATGGTGAAATTTTAATTTTTACATAACTTATCATTTCAGTGACAGAAAACATTGCTCCATTTAAAAACATAAATTGTGGTTATAAAGAAGAGGAGATAGCAATTTGGGACAAGTACAAATATTTAGAAATTACTATAACTGACAAGTTATCGAACATTTTATGGAAAAGTCCAGACGACATTGTTGTGTACAAATAGTATTTGGAGTAATGTTTTCGATAACAAGTATATTCCAATATCGGCAAGTATAAGGTATTTCGATTGTCAATATATTTCAGTCGATTATGGGTTCCTTTTGTGCAATCTGGGGATATTTTAATTTCCAACAAATATAATTTATTCATCAGTTGCTTATAAAGAACTTGTTCGCCTGCCACAAAACTCTCCTGGCAATATACTATACTATACTATACTATACTATACTATACTATACTATACTATACTATACTATACTATACTATACTATACTTACTGTATATGCAAACTATACGCGACAATGTTTGGCTATTTCTAGATTTGAAGATGAATGACCACAATGAAATGTTAGTTCTAAATTGTATTTATTTTAAATTAAACATTTAAATATATCTCACTCCATCGTACAAGAAGTTTGTCGGGGGGTGCGGTCAGCAAAAAACAACATAAATAAATAAAACAATATTTATTTATTTTATGCCAACGTTTCGACCTGAGTTTCTCGTCTTCATCAGGGCTATAGAACAAAAGAGATAACAACAACTAAGATAAGATATGCAAGTAGTATCTAAAAAAACTGAAAAATGAAAAGAATAAATTGAATCTACAAATTATGACAGACAATGAAAAATAGTGAGTGGCTTATATCTGAAGATATGTATAATATAAGATATGCAAGTAATATAATATAATATAAGATATGCAATATTATACATATCTTCTTACCTACATGATATTATATTTCATTTGTCACTGTTTTCAATTTACTACCATACAATTCCACAAATATCAATCAATTAAAATTTTGTACTATTCAATTATCAGTTATCAATTTTTTATCATTTATGATTTAATTCAATATTTTGTACAATTCTAAATTTGTTTGTATACTATTCCTTTTCAATTGTATGTTACTCTAAATGTTGTTGTTATCTCTTTTGTTCTATAGCCCTGATGAAGACCTGAAACTCAGGTCGAAACGTCGGCATAAAATAAATAAATATGGTTTTGTTTATTTATGTTGTTCTTTGCTGACCGCACCCCCCGACAAACTTCTCCAAGCATTAATCTACGGTCAACTATCTACACCTGAACATTGTATATAGTTAGGAGTGTCTTTTTTACGAGACTATATCCCCCATAATCAACTGTTAAAAAAAATATATATAATATAAAGGTTATATCAACCATGTAAGGCCCATACCAGGCCGATCTGGTATAAAATAAAATAAATAATTAAAGGCTATTTAGTGACAAACATTTGTTGTCCTTGGAAAAAACACCTCCACCATGATGGTATCTCTCAATTCACTCAGAACACATCCCACAGCAAATCGTGTCTGGGCTTATTTTACCTACTCATTTTTTCGTATTTTCTCTCTTTTGTTTGAAAAGAAAAAAAAAAATTATTTTCTTCAATTTTTTATAGCGTTGTCGGTAAAATAAAACAAAACAGAACGAAGAAAGGTGGTATTCTATTTTTTTCCATGAATAGGGATGGTATCTTGTAGTTCACCCAGTCCAATTAATGGAATAAAAAAACTTCCCGATGTTGGAGGATACTGCCTAGGCTTTACTCTAAATGGTCAGAGGGTCCTAGAAGATACCTCTCTGCGTGTGTTGGATAAATGGTTCAAGTATCCTACAAGATAACAACAATTTTTTAAGATTTTGGCGGTAAATTTGTCTTATTCTAGGTCTAAATAAAGGACTTCTGCAAAAAATCGAAAAATTTGAAGTAGGGTCCAATTAAGGGTTAAACACTACTACGCTAAATTCCATATAACGAACAAGAACTGAGAAACATTGCTAATGTCAGTTTATGGAGATATATTTCTGGACATGTTTTATCGCTGCAATATAAAATTCTCTCCGGTCACCTACCCCGACACGAACTCATGTTTATATCTAACCGTCGTTGAAATGATGGCTCACGAACAACGTCATTCAGCACGCGGAAAGTATCATAACGTTGTGAAGGAGGTTGTTTCACTAACAGGAAGGTGACTTCAACTATATATTCCTAGATTCCAGTGACGCCATTAGATTTTAAGAAACGAAGATTTTTTTTTTTATGAATGATGAAACTTCTAAAAGAGTAGTAAATAATTGTGTTCTATTTAAAAAATATGACTAGGATTGTAAAAAAAAGAAATTTAAAAAACATATTAAAGGCGTTATGCTATTTTAAGAATAGATAAAATTTCGTAATTAATTTCGTAGCTACTAGTACAAGAGCCCAAGAAAGAAAAAAAGTCACTTATTTTACCTCCATTTTTGATCTCTTTAATTAATTGCTTATCTTTTTTAAAAATCAAAACTGATTGATTTCTTTATTGATTGATATTACAATCTGCCACACAGTTGTGGGCAATAGGTAATAGTGATGGACGATCTCATACTTACTAATTTTTTTTTTAATTATTTATTTGATGTAATTTACAACTGTACAAAATTATACAATAGGTAAATATGTAGTATGTTTCATATACACTTGAAAATCTTGGGAAGGAACCACCCATTGGTGGTACTTCAAACATTAGTTTTAATTAGAAGGTCTCGTGGCCATCTTCTTTTTAGACGCCTCGGAGGATTATCAGGGATTGTTAAGGATGAAAGATTAAGAATTAATGAGTTAGGAATGAAAAGACGCATATCTGTTTTGGGCCAAATTTGCAACGAATGGGATGTTAAGGTCTTTGTGAATGAGTTTATTTGTGACGTAATAAGGAGCATCAAGGATTTTACGTAGGATTTTGGATTGTAACGATTGGATGCGGGAAGAATTTTATGGTTTGGTGGAGCCCCAGAGCTCAATTTCATATGTCCAAATTGGTCTGATTATTGTAGTGTATACTAATTTCATACTAAAATTTAAAAAAAATAAAAAAAAAATAATAAAAAAAAAACTCTGAAAATATATACAAACAAAAGAATAAACAAGATGAATAAATAACATAATGATAAAATAATATATACAATATTTACACAATCGACCTGAGGATCTCTGAGCCCACTCTATACCCCCACGTGTGAGGGGTAGAGCAAAGCTGAAAAGATACCAGCGCATCCCTCTCGCCGCATCACTGGTAATGAGCCAGTGGAGGCCGAGCAAGTGCCCTAAAGCCGCAAACACTCAACTTGAGTGGAGAATCTGACCATTGCCAGAACTAATTACTCATCGAAATTGATGGATAGAATGCAACCCCCCATTTACCCTATTCACCAGACCTTGCCCCAACACATTTTCAAATAAGAGAGTTTTTTTTTCCAAAACTCTCTTAACAGGAAACAGTTTAATTCGCTGGAGGATTGCAACACGCACATAAAGGAGTTAATTGTGCAAAAATCTGAGAAGTTCTGGGAGGATGGAATTAAGAAATTACATGAAAGATGGCAACATCTAATAGATCAAAATGGGTCATATATATACATATATATATAATTGATTAAAAATATATAGTTTTTATTGAAATCGCCAGTAAAAAAACGCTACGAAATTATTTTAGAACCCAATACAAGGAATCCACGACCGAACGAAAGGTCGTGGGGTCTGCAAAATTGAATCCATTCTTAGGTTTTTTATAACGAGGCTTCTTCGCATGCCACAGAACACTCCTAACAATATGATACGTTTGGAAATAGAAAGGGGGTTATTTTTCTTTTGTATCTATAAAATACATTTAAATTACAAAACAAAAATTTAAAAAAAAAAATTGCTATTCACCAAAACCTTTAGCATTAGATAAAATCTAAAATAATAATAACAGCTGATTTAAAGAATGGATAAATTTACCTTAAATTTCAAAATAAATAAATCCACTTCTCTTAAAATAATTTTCCGTTTGTTCTAATTTACCATCAATATTTCTAATTTCACCAATTGTAATAACAAATATCCTTGTAGTCTCAACATTTTTATCTTCCTAATTCTCATACGTTTCGGCCTTTCTCAAAGATATCTATTTATTAACAAATTCAATTAAAATTAAAAATCTGTACCGCTACAACCCATGAACGGTTGAGGGTTCAGTATCTTGTAAGGAAATACTGTTACTAGACCAACTGTTGTGTAAGGTGATTTGGTCACGTTCGACAGCCAGATTTTTACCCAATTAAGGGTACCCAATTTAAGAGGCTGGGTGAACCCCAAGAGGGCTCCAGAACCGACAGGATTTTACTCACGGCTACAGTGTAACAGAAAACATTTTTCTATCCAGTCGAATTGGAACTCGGGTTTTTGGAGTTAGTAGCCACACGCCTTTCTCCAGGTTACCTCGCTCTCTAACAAATTCATCACCATTTTTTTTTAATAATTTATTTATTGTTATTTACAACTATATACACATATATACAACAAGTAAATTTGCTGTAGGTGACATAGTGACATGATAAAAACATGTGGAGAATCTACCCACTGATAGAACTCCAATAATATTTCTAGAGGAGAAGATCTCGAGGCAATCTTATTTTCAGACGCCTAGCAGGATTATTAGGTAATGAAGGAGAAGCCAGGTTAGAAACAAGTGGATTTGGGTGGTTGAGAAGTTTATTATGGAAGGAAGGGTATCTGGTTCTGGCCAAATCGGCAAGATATGGAACATTGAGGTCCTGATGGATAACTTGATTTGTGACAAAGTAAGGAGCATTAAGGATTTTACGAAGGATTTTGGACTGTAAGGATTGGATTCTTGAGGAATAATAGTCATGTAGATCAGTCTTTTGTAATGGATTAGCAATTTAGACCGTTTGTCTAGTAAATGTTGCAATAGTCAGAATCTAGGAGCAGTTTCTTGTCTTTTTAGTCTTGTATGAGGATTCCATGTCAGTCGTTTGTCGAGATGTAGTCCTAAATAACGGATCTGTTCGACAGGAATAAGTGGGGTATTATTAAAGGATATTGTAGGGGAAGAGGTAATCAAATTTTAACTATTAAAAATGATATTTGAAAAACTTTCTGAATTATAAATTATTCAACCTTATTTATAATATCACAGCTAGCAATCGTTATTAAAAAATTTGCAGTCTATTCTGCCTTTGTCAAAATATTCTATTTTTTCTTTATGTAAAACCATTATATTTTCAAAATCAAAATTAAGTTATTTTTGGATACATGGTGCACCAATGCATTTTTATTTGGGTTTTTATCTTTATATTTTACATAAATAATGTGCTGATATATTTTTCTCCTATGCATCATACTGTACGATTCAAACATAGTCCTTTATATTCAATCCTGATTGACTTTTATTTCTTTTTAGTCCTTTATGTTACTGTAGTACTTTTAAATCTCATTGTAGAGTCTATACCATAACTAGTATTTCGTTTTAAGGGTTTTCAACTTTTTATCTATGAATTGATTAAAACCTCTATTAGAAAGTACTGTAAGTTCAAGCCACTTCCAAATTCACTTTCCTCTCCTTATTTAACTTTATTTTCCCCATTCATTTTACCATAACAACCTTAAGCCATGCGCCATTAAATATCTGCAAATGTATTTTAATAGTATAAAAAATATTAATATAATTTATATAACTTAGCAATTTATATACAATTTCTAAGTTATTGCTAGCAAATTCCTACCTACTGCACTAGCAACCTCTATGGATTAGAGATAACAGTGTCTGCTCTATCTTACCTTGTTAAGTGTGCACAGTGTATCTTTTTATTTCTTTATCTATCTTCAGTCTCTTGTAGCTACCTTTGTTAGTACAACAGCCGGGAAGTAAAAAAGGCAGATATCTCACACCAATTTTTGATTACTTTAATGAAAACTATGTATAATTACTAATCGAAATTGATGAGTATGCCAAGTATAGGTAGATGGAATAACAATGGGGGCTGTTTTAATACCTTAAAAAAAAAAAATTTTTCATTCGGAGCTCTATATTCTAAAAATTACCAGCAACACTAGAAAATCTAAAAGAACAATGTTTAAAGAAGAGTAAATTTGCAGAAATATTAGCCCTAATAGAGATATATACGTCCAATAGTTCTCGAGATATAGCCTTCTAAAGAGCTACATTTCATAAAAATGTACTGAAATATCAGTAGTTATTTAATTTATTTTGAGAAATCTATATCTCAGGAACTATGTGACGTACAGATGTCTATTAGCACTCAAATTAAAGCTAGTTTAATGTACTATAAAGTAATATATTATCTTTACCTTCGTAAGAATAGTAGTTTTCATGATATTTGCTAAAATAAATTGATTCAAAGTTGTTCGGACAATAAGTTTGATTTATGAAAAACTTTATTTCAGAAACCATTGGACCTACAAATATCTGTCTGCACTCAAATTAAAGCTAGTTAAATTTATCATAATATAGTTAATAATGTTTATCTTTGTAGGAGTAGTAGTTTTTATGATATTTGACGAAATGAACTCAAAAAATTATTGCATGAAGATTCATCTTCGGTAATCTCAGAAGTTCTTATATCTCACACTATTATTCTAAGCAAAGTGGGGTCTATTCCAGTGTCGATAGACTACATCTACTTGGCACATATTCCTTTTTTTTATAATAATTACTTTATTTATTGATAAGTATTATTACAATATGCCAGTTTGTACTGGTACAATGAATAATATTGATAATTGAACATTCATACTAAAAAAAAAAAAAAAAAAAAAAAAAAGAGAGAAACTAGAAATAAAAATAAAATCTCTATAAGGTCTATAAAATAAAATGAACATACGTACAATATAAGATAAATTATAGACAATATTTACAATATTTCAATATTTTTGTACTTGAGGATCCTGGAGCCCACTCTATGAGGGATAGAGCAGGGCTCTTCGAGATCCCAAAGCAGCCCTCTCACCGCGTCGCTGGAATGAGCCAATGGAGGCTGAGTAAGTGGGCTAAAACTTGGCTCATTTATATGTCAATTCTTTATAACCAAAAACCCTTACTATATCATTGATATCCTCACCCTATCTTTATCCATCCACCTGTTAAATACAAAATTTTAACCAACCGATTTGTATATCTCTTCTGCTAGAAATACCTTCTATAAAAAATCCTTTACTGTTTGATCCACGTTATCTTAAATTTTTCTAATACATATCCGCATTTCTAAAGCTTCCTCCACAACATCATT
Organism: Halyomorpha halys; assembly: GCF_000696795.3. NCBI lineage: Eukaryota > Metazoa > Arthropoda > Insecta > Hemiptera > Pentatomidae > Halyomorpha > Halyomorpha halys. The sequence goes on from NW_027115598.1 coordinate 15,313, forward strand.
TCACGTTCAATTATATTCCATGCGTCGGTAAGTGAAACTAATAAGTTCAAAACACATAAAAAGTGGAAATTTAAAATAAAATATATAATTCGACACAACCTAATGCCATAATTTTTTTTGGAGAAATATAAGGTTATAAACAAAATTAAACAACAATCTAATTATAATAATTATTTATATTTGATCCGACAACTTAATAATTCTTACATTTACTTGACATACGTTTCTTAAACAAAACAATATAAATAAGAATTACTTCCACTGTATTTTTTTTTTTTTATTTTTTTTTTTTTTTTAATAAATACATCAGTTTCTATTGAGATCAGCAATATACTGCCCCATCTTTCTTTATTATTATCTTTATGATACAGAACTTCTTAATTTATTATTAATTAGTTTTGATTAATCTATCACAGTAGTTTGGCAGCCCTATGAATAGTGGAGTCCTTTAGTTATGCCATTGGACTGTTTTAACTCTTTGACCAGAGAGGCTCCTCCATGATTTTTTTCTAATAATATATTTTCTTTTTATTTAAATAATCATTATATAATGTAATATTTAGTCAAATATAATTTAAATTCCTGTTTTTTTCACCAAGAGGACAATTGTTGTCACTCGCATATGCCACGGAATCAACGTATGCAATAAGCTGATACATGAATGTTTTGCGGTTTTTTGTTTTTTTTAAACTAAATCACTGAATAACTCTCTATTGTATATTACCACAATTTCTATAAAAACTTCAGAAAACGTGAAGTAATCCAAGAAAATATATAAATATTTAGAAAAACTTCTTGAATTTTTTTTTATCAATATTTACAACTGTATTGACACAAAAATAAATAGTAAATTTAATGTATGATAATAATGTTATGAAACAAACTACCCATTTGTAGCACTCTAATAACATTTCTACATTAGAGGCTCTTTTTTTCAGGCATCTCGGAGGATTGTCAGAAATGGAAGAAGAAGCAAAATTAGAAACTAGGGTTTGGGTGGTTAGATAGCTTATAATGAAAGGATTATTATCTGGCTACATAGGGAACATTAAGGTCTTTATTTAAGATTTTATTTCTGACGAAGTAAAGAGCATTGAGGATTTTTTGAAGGATTGGATAGTAGAGGAATTCGAAGATTTAGTAGAGCCCCAAAGCTCAACTCCGTTATTCCAGATAGACCTTATTATAGACATGTAATTGGAAGTATTTTAATGGCGTGCAGTTTCCCGTCTTTTCAGTCTTGTGTGAGGATTCCAAGTTAGTCGTTTGTCCAGATGTAGTCCAAGGTAGCGGATCTGTTTAACATTATTTGGGGATACTGTAGGAAAGTCGGTAGGTTTATGACCAAGTGCTTTGACTCGATTGATTTGGATTTATTTTAGTCCTCTAACTTTTATACAATTCTTCGATTGGGGAGATAGGGTTGCAATTAAAGGGTTATTATTAACTGCGAGCACTCTTGAACATGTAAAAAATGTTATTGGAAGTGTGTAAATTAAAATAATATATAAGTAAATAAATTTATATTCTTTAAACAAATAAATGGAATAAAAAAATTGATTAAAAATTTTTAAGGAGTATAAAAATTTCTATAGGCGTCAGGACTGTGAACGATCGTAGCTAGTTGAAGATAGGACATTACTAAACACGATTCGGAGCAATCCAAGGTGAAAGCTAGAGCTTTCCTAACCAAATCTTCCTTGACGACAGTTTGAATGATCTCTCTTGACGACAGCTTGAATGATCTCCCTTGACGATAGCTTGAGTGATCTCTCTTGATGATAGCTTGAGTTATATCCCTTGAAGATAGCTTGAGTTATCTCCCTTGACGATAGCTTGAGTTATCTCTCTTGATGATAGCTTGAGTTATATCCCTTGATGATAGCTTGAGTTATCTCTCTTGACGATAGCTTGAGTTATATTCCTTGACGATAGCTTGAGTAATCTCCCTTGATGATAGCTTGAGTTATCTCTCTTGACGATAGCTTGAGCTATATTCCTTGACGATAGCTTGAGTAATCTCTCTTGATGATAGCTTGAGTTAAATCCCTTGACGATAGCTTGAGGTATCTCCCTTAACGATAGCTTGAATGATCTCCCTTGATGATAGCTTGAGTGATCTCCCTTGACGACAGCTTGAATGATCTCCCTTGACGATAGCTTGAGTTATCTTCCTTGATGATAGCTTGAGTTATCTCCCTTGACGATAGCTTGAGTTATCTCTCTTGACGATAGCTTGAGTTATCTCCCTTGACAATATCTTGCCACCAAAGACAATAATGTTTTGTCATCCTATAAAACTCTTATAAAATAAGAGTTATAGATGTTGAAGATGGGATAAAGATATGATGTAGGAAATATTGCCTAAAGTGAAGGCTGTGTCCCACATTTATTTGGATATGCATATGAGCAATTGCAGATATCACAAATTTTATTTTTTTTTTTTTGCTAATTAAAGAGGTTAGTGGATGAAGAGGTTATGTTAAAGATAGAAAATTTTAAGAAATAAAAGTTAATTTTTTTTGTAAATTTTTATGTTCTGAAGTGTACATAGCTCCTTCTACATTTATTTATCTCCGTTATTAATTATATTTTGAGCTTAGAGTACCTCACACTAACTGGATTGGCACCTATCCCCTTCATTCGCACTAAAGGTTCAAAAAATCAAAAAATGTTACATAGCCCCTTTCACCAACCCCTTCAATTATAATAAAATATTGTTAACTTATAAATATAAAATCTTTATAAAAAATTAAGAAAAATTAACGTATATATCATTTGCTCATTTTCATTTTTCTTCAAGTATGGCCTGAGCACTATGGCATCTTACAATACTCTATTTCATTCGCCCTTTTTTCTTCTCTTTCTCTCGCCATTTTTTCTTCTCTTTCTCTCGCCCTTTCTTCTTCTTGCACTTGAGCTCTTTCTATTAACCGACAAGTCCAATATATAATAGCCACGATCAGTTTTACGAGAACTGTAAAAAAAAAAAATGTTATAAATTTTAATTAATAATAAATTTACACATCATCAATTTATCTTTTTGTAAATCAATAAATATGAGTATAAATAATAATGTAATAAAGAATATAAATACATCTCATAGAACATACATCAGAAAATAGTTTTAAAAATTAGACTCTACAGCATTTAAAACAAAAACTTCAAGGCATTTGAAGCGGTACAAATTAGGTAATTACTTTAATATTGTAACAAATCAGGTACTTTGTACTATAAATCCTAAACGATCTATCTTACTGAAAACGTTGGTATAAAACTAAGTAAGATACTAATAAAGTAAAATACCCTGATTGATATTGGACAAACTACTTACATGTACCTCAAAATAACAAAACAAATTCTAAACTTCCGACTTGTCCCATCTCTCTATTACCGATCATGGGAAAAATCCTCGAAAAACTTATTTTGAAACGCCTATACCCCATCCTAGATTCCAATCATATAATCCCAGATCACCAGTTTGGATTCCGAACATCCCTATCCACTATCCAGCAATGTCATCGTGTGGTGGAAGTTGTCTCGTCTTCTTTGGAGCGCGGAATGTACTGCGCGGGAGTCTTTTTCGATATAGAGCAGGCTTTTATTCGAGTCTGCCACCCGGGACTGCTTTAAAAACTCCGTAAATTCTTAACTCCTACATATTTTCTCATCATCCGTTCCTTTCTTACTAATAGATTATTCCAAGTAAACCACAATGGTTCCTATTCATCCCTCTATTTTCAATCCGCTGGTGTTCCTCAAGGTAGTATTCTCGATCCCATCCTCTACACCATCTATACAGCTGACAACAGCCAACAACTCCTAACACTATCCTTACCACGTTTGCTGATGACACATGTGTGCTCACAGTTAGTAATAACCCTTTGATTGCATCCCAAACTCTCCAGTTCCATATCACAATCCTCGAAGAATGGTGTCGAAATTGGAGGATAAAGATAAATCCCAAAAAATCCCAACAAATCACATTTACTCTTCGTCGTAAACCTGCCGACTGCCCTACAGTATACTTTAATAATGTGGCTCTTACCCCTGTAGAACAGATTCGTTATCTTGGACTTCATCTTGACAAACGACTAACCTGGAATCCTCACTCAAGACTGAAAAGACAGGAAACTGCACGCAGATTCCGACTACTACAGCACTTACTAGACAAACGGTCTAAACTTCCTACTCATTACAAAAGACTGATCTACATGACAATCATAAGGCCCATCTGGATATACGGAGTTGAGCTTTGGGGCTCCACTAAACCTTCGAATTTCTCTCGTATCCAATCTTTACAATCCAAAACCCTCCTTATTTTGTTACTAATAAAACCATCCATAAAGACCTAAATGTTCCTTATGTAACCGATCTAGCCCGAACCCGATATTATTCCTTCCATAATAAACTCCCTAACCACCCAAACCCACTCGTTTCTAACCTTGCTTCCTCTTCCATTCCTGGCAATCCTCCAAGGCGCCTGAAAAGAAGATGGCCTCGTGACCTTATATTGTAAACTGTTTTAGAGTTCTACTACCGGGTAGTTTCTCTACATCCTGTATCATATCATATGTCATTATGATCAAATTTACTGGTAGTATTTTTTTATACAGTTGTAAATATCAACAAATAAATAAAATAAAAAAAAATAAAATAAAATAAAACTTCCGACTTAAGTTATTATTTAATCTTTAAAATAAACGATCAAAATTACCACTTTCGTAGAAACTAAAGATTTTTACTTACCTTCTTAGACAAATTTGGACTTACGGTGCACAAATTTACGGTTATGCAAAAATAACTTATTTACTGAAACTGCAACAATTTCAATCAAAATAACTATATATAATTTGTATTCGTAGAAATTAAAACAATTAATAATTTACAGGTACTTCGTTGTGCTGTCGGCATGAAACTTTATTTAAGTAGAGTGAATGGGTTGCTGAGGATTTTAGCTTTGGAATAATCAATGAATTAGGGCCGAAAAGTCGCAAAAATAATGTACAACCGCAATGAAAATATTTATTGATATTTAGTTTTAAACCATCTTGATTGAATTGATTTTATGTGTCTACAGCTTCAAAAAGAGGGTACCATTAATTTGGTAAACATCTAGCGGTCTGGCCTGATTTTTACCAAAGCACCTCCTTACACAACCGTTGTTCTACTAACAATACTTCCTTACAAAGTACTACCCCTGAACTTTAATGGGTTTTAGTAGTACAGATTTATTGATTTTTATATATTAATTAAAAATAAATCCCACGTGGAGAAACTAACAATGAAAATACAATAGTTCACAGTATGAATCATTACTGAAAAAGGATAATTTCCTCCAGCAAAAAAGCAAGATAAAAAAAGAAGATAGAAATCATGAGGAAACTCCATTGACTCATGTAATTGGCACACTTTTTTTTTTTTTTTAGATTTATCAGAACATTGTAACTGAAAACAGTCTTCTTAATTTTATACCATGACAAAAACAAATTTAGTACCCTACGAGCTTCTTTTTTTTTTTCATTTTTACATACAAATGTTATCCAAGAAATATTTTGGAAAAATTGTGTTTATAAAAAAAAAATATTAAAAAACGAAGATGAAACATGATATGTTCGCAAATTATTGAGCACGTGGGGTAGTAATAGAGACACGAAACGTCAGTAATTGGAATTATATCTGAGGATTTGGAACTTATATTTATCATTCTCAGGCACTTTTACCTAGCTTACATACAAATACAAATTTTGATTTTGAAAATGTCATAGTGATACGTAAAGAAAATAATAATTTTAGAAGAAAAATTTTAAAATACATTTATATTTTAGAAAATATAAATTATGCAGTTAACTTTAAAGGACGTATCCACTATTATTATAAAAATTAAAGTAATATCAACATGCGGTATATACATAAGTCTGTATACATAATCATGTATATATGAATAAGTGGGTGAATGTTTTCTGATCGGGAGGGGGTGTTTTGTGTGAGTGTAAAAATAAATATATAATAAAATACAATAATTATTTATAATCTTAAAATTCTTTCTTGAGACTGGAAATTTTTTACTATAATTCAAAACACTATCCTAATTATAGTCTCAAAACTTCTATTTCTTTTACACGTCCAACGTTTCGGCCAATTCGGCCACCTTCAGGGACAATCTTAATTCACTATGAAACATATCATTTAACCAATTCCAAAAACTTCATACAGGCTATTCTGCCCAGGTCACAACATTTATATCCAATAAGTCAAATATCCATTAAAAATCACAGTCAAAAATATTTCTCTTTAACCACTATTAATACACTTTTATTATTATTATTAT
>NW_027115598.1:21739-27837 GCF_000696795.3 Halyomorpha halys
ATAGTGGTTAAAGAGAAATATTTTTGACTGTGATTTTTAATGGATATTTGACTTATTGGATATAAATGTTTTGACCTGGGCAGAATAGCCTGTATGAAGTTTGTGGAATGGTTAAATGATATGTTTCATAGTGAATTAAGATGGGCGGCCAAAATAACAAACAATTTTTGAAGGATATTCTTGCATCGAGATTGTGTAGTTTATAAGTGAATAGCCATCTCATAAAGTTTAAGTAAAATAGTTATGATATTATTTGAGTATTTATTTATTTAATTTTAAATATATAACAAGAGCAATTAGCCTGCATAACAAGGACGATTTAAATAAATGGTGAGACTTCAATGATTGAGGTACGTTAAAAAATATTGGTATTAGGTGAGGAGGCAATATAGTAAAAATGTGAAAATAATTTATAGGTTTTTCGAAGCCGAAACGTTGGAAGGTCTTAAGATTGAGAATAATTTGGATCATCAAGTTGGTATTATTAATATAAGGCACCCACAAACAATCAATTAATACATATATTTAGTTAGTAAGGAAATAAAAATACTTTTAAAATTTTAGTAATACACTCAAAATTAATATTTAAAAAAAATGAGTGAGAAAACATTTGACTTACGCAACCATTTCCATATACTCCAACGAGATCCAACGGGTATTTCAGGAATTGGAACATGCTAAAACAAAAAAAAAATAAATAGATAAAGATGCTGGATCAGAGCAAAACATAAATGTAATAAACTAAATAAAGATTATTATTAACACATATAAATTCGATCCAAATATACTTAATATTTATTTTCAGAAACCCTCCAACGTTTCGGCCCTCATTTCAAGGAGACAACCTTAAATATTCATGTCATCTTTTAAAAATTTTCTACAGGCTAATTTCCCATGTCATAGAAAACTTTTTATATTTTAAACCTAAAACTTTTTCACATAAATAATTGTCTCTTTTTCTATCTTTATCTCCTTGAAAATGGCCTGAGAACGGTAACGTTGGGAGTTTCTGAAAATAAAAGTTGAGAGTATAGTATAAGAGCCGGGAAGAAAGAAATACAGTTATCTCACCCCAATTATTGATTACTTTAATAAAAAATTAGGTATAATTACTAGTTAAAACTAATGAGTCTGCCAAGTATAGGTAGAGGGAATAAAAATAGCGGCTCTTTCAAAACTAAAAAAAAACTTTTCATTCGGAACTCTATATCTTAAAAACTACAAACAACACTAGAAAATCTAAAAGAACATCATTTAAAGAAGAGTAAATTTGCTGAAATATTAGTCCTAAAAGAGCTATTTATGTCCAATATTTCTCGAGATATAGCCTTTTAAAAAGCAACATTTATTAATTTATGAAAAACTTCATTTCAGAAACCATTGGACGTACAGATGTTTGCCAAGCTCAAATTAAAGCTAGTTAAATATAATACAAAATAGTTTTTGTGATATTTGACAAAATAAGCTCACAAAATGTTAATTTCTAATTGTCCGTATAAAATGTTGGATTTTTGAAAAAATATATCTCTAGATTCATAAGAAGCACATATGACTGCCAACACTCAAAATAAAGGAAATTTAACTTGCTATAAAGTAGTTGGTGACACTTATCTTCGTAGGGGTAATAGTTTTTATGATATTCACATATGAATATAAATTTGGCAAATGAAAATTTGTCCGAACAACTATAAATCAATTTATTTTAGAAAATTTGATGTACAATATTACTCCTACGAAGATAAACATCATAAAATACTTTATAGCTCATTAAACTAGCTTTAATTTGAGTGCTAATAGACATCTGTATGTCAAATGGTTTTTGAGATATAGATTTTTCAAAATTAATTCATTACTTATCTTTCAGTACGTCCCATAGGACATTTTTATGAAAAAATTGCTTTTTAAAAAGCTATATCTTGAAAACTATTTAACGTAAATAACTCTATTAGGGCTCATATTTTAGCAAATTTGCTCTTCTTTAAATGACGTTTTCTTAGATTTTCTTGTGTTGTTCGTACTGAAATATGAGTAGTTAGTTAATTTATTTTGAGAAATATATACCTCAAGAACTATTGAGACATACAGGTGTCTATTAGCATTCAAATTAAAGCTAATTTAATGAGCTATAAAGTAGTTTATGATATTTATTCTCGTGAGAGTAGTAGTTTTCATGAAATTTGCTAAAATAAATTGATTTGCAGTTGTTCGGACAAATGTTCATTTGCCAAATTTATATTGATATGTGAATTTCATAAAAACTATTACCCCTACGAAGATAAGTGTCATAAAATACTTTATAGTAAATTAAGTTTTCTTTATTTTGAGTGTTGGCAGATATAAGTGCGACTTATGGGCTTGGAGATATATTTTTTCAAAAATCCAACATTTTATACGAACAACTAGAAATTAACATTTTATGAGTTTATTTTGTCAAATGTCATAAAAACTACTACAAAGATAAACATTATTAACTTTTTTACACTAAATTTAACTATTTATAACTTGCTCTGACAGACATCTGTACGTCCTATGGTTACTTAAATAAAGTTTTTCATAAATCAAACTTATAGTCGGAACAGCTATAAATCAGTTTATTTTAGCAAATATCATGAAAACTACTATTCCGAAGAAAGGTAAAGATCAAAACTACTTTATAATACATTAAACTATCTTTAATTTGATTGCTAATAGACATCTGTACGTCACATAGTTCCCGAGTTTTCACAAAATAAATTCACTAACTACTGAAATTTCATTACATTTTTATGAAATGTTGCTTTTTAAAAGGCTATATCTCGAGAACTATTCGACGTTAATAGCTTTATTAGGACTAATATTTAAGCAAATTTACTCTTCTTTAAATAATGTTCTTTTAGGTTTTCTAGTTTTGTTGGTAGTTTTAAGATATAGAGCTCCGAATGAAATTTTTTTTTTTTAGGTTTGAAAGAGCCGCCATTTTTATTCTCCCTATCTATACTTGGCAGACTCATCAATTTTGATATATAACATGTTTTCAATTAATTGATTAAAAACGGGGGTGAAATAACTTCCTTTTTTCCTCCTCTTGGGCTCTTGTACTACAAGTACACAGCGCGAGGTCTTGGACCTACACGGTCTGTCGCACCAATAATAATAAGAATTAAGATTTAGCAGTCAAGAAAATAATTAACTTCAAATGGAAAATGAGACTTTATCATTTAAAACAAAAAAATCTCGCCATATTTTTCAACAAAATTTATAACATATATTTCTTTAATGTGTAAAATTCAATAGAAAATACAGAAAAATATCGGATACTGTACATAATGTGCACTTATAATCTGTGAAACATAGATACGATTTTCAATAATCAAAGTGTAGATAAATTAAACAACATATATCATTATTATATATTCCAGTATATTATATATGAACCTCAGTAAATTTTCAAAAGAAGTAGTTAATTTTCTTTTTTAATATTTCTTAATTATGTAATAATACTGTTTCTTTAATATTTTTATAAATTTGCTAGGATCTAAAACTATTGTATGAATCTTAGTGATTATTTGAACAAGGAATTTTCTTTAACAAATAAAGTTATTAACTTCAGGAAACCTGGAATACTGACGTTAAGTGCCTTGATCTTCGCAGTAAGTAGGTATTATTATCGCATGTTTTCCTCATAACACTATCGGAAATATCCAGTATGATTTAGCACCTTCCCTGAAATTAGTATCGTACTGAATAGGATAGAAAATTGTGACATTTTCAATAATCTTGAATGATTTTAGTACCAGTTAAAATCATCAAATCAAAATCATAGACTACGCTGGGGCAAAGGCGGGAAAAGTCGTTCCTGAAGAAGAATGATCTACTACGCAGTTCAGAGGAAGATGTTTCTACCTGACAGTATGGTATGATATTGAAGCGTAGATATAGACGTTACTTTCAAAGTGGTCAAAAGTTACGATTCAAAATAACATATGCTTTTGATCGAGTTTGGCACCCAGGACTGCTATACAAGATCCGTAAATTCCTACCCCCTACATACTTCCCTCATTCTTATTTCTCCGACAGATTATTTCAAGTAAATTACAACGGCGCCTATTCATCCCAATTCCGTTAGTCTGCTGGTGTACCTCAGGGTAGTATCCGTGGTCCTATACTTTATACAGTTTTCACAGCTGACATTCTATTGTCAGTGAACAATGATCCTTACATTGTATCCCAAACATTCCAATCCCACATCACCACCCTTGAAGAATGGTGCCAAATCTGGAGGATTAAAATAAATTCCAATAAATCCCACCAAATCACATTTACCCTTCGACGAAAACCCATGACCACCTCCACTACAATATCCTTTAATAATACCCCACTTATTCCTGTCGAACAGATCAGTTACTTAGGACTACATCTCGAAAAACGACTGACATGGAATCCTCATTCAAGACTAAAAAGACAAGAAACTGCTCGTAGATTCCGACTATTGCAACATTTACTAGACAAACGGTCTGAATTGCCAATCCATTATAAAAGACTGATCTACATGACTATTATAAGGCCTCTCTGGACATACGGAGTTGAGCTTTGGGGCTCCACTAAACCATCAAATTCCTCCAGAATCCAATCCTTACAGTCCAAAATCCTTAATGCTCCTTACTTTGTCACAAATCAAATCATCCATTAGGACCTCAATGTCTCATATGTTGCCGATTTGGCCAGAACCAAATACCGTTCCTTTCATAATAAACTTCTCAACCACCCAAATCCACTTGTTTCTAACCTGGCTTCTCCTTCATTACCTAATAATCCTCCTAGGCGTCTGAAAAGAAGATGGCCTCGAGATCTTCTCCACTAGAAATATTATTGGAGTTCTCTCAGTGGGTAGATTCTCCACATGTTTTTATCATGGCACTATGTCACCTACAGCAAATTTACTGTTTGTATATATGTGCATACAGTTGTAAATATCAATAAATAAATTATTAAAAAAAAATAACATATTAAACAGCTCATTGCAAAACGGCATTGGACTGATAACTCCGGTTCGAAACCGGCTGTCGCAGATATTTTATTATCTATTATAGCCATTGAGTCAGGCCTGTTAGTTCGGGACCTCAAAAAGTCAACCTTAAAAGTTGGGTACCCTTAATTAATACAGCCTCATGTATTCAAAAGTAAGCATAGTTTTGTTTTGAAAATATAATTGTTTTCCAAAAAGAAACTAATACCTTCAAAAGAAAAATACTAGAAGCTATTTATAAATCGGATAATATTAAGTATACGATTGATTTTTAACCATTCACAAGAAATTTTAAAACCAGTTTTATGCTGAAATTTTATGCAAAATTAATTTGTGATGATAATGTTTATATATATGATAAATAATCTACGTTTCGGGGAGGCGGGGGATTATCATTATCATTAGGGGTCAGGAAATGGACTGATAACTCCAAGGAGACGGTTTCGAATCCGGCAATTATTATGTACTACCTGTAGGCATTGAGTTAGCCCTTTAGGACTGAGAGCCCTCCGGGGTCCACCTAGCCTCGTAAAGTGGGTACCCTTAATCAGGTAAATATCTGACGGTCGAGCGCGATTCTGACCAAATCACCTCCTTGCTCAACCGTTGGTCTATGAACAGTACTCTTCCTTACAAAGTACCCGTTGACCCTTCATGGGTTGTAGCGGTACAGATTTAAATTTTTTTTTAAGAATAAATTTGTTTCACTATCTGTGCATCTTTATTCCTTAATTATGTAATGGACATGCGCAGGAGGTATCGGGCAGAGTGGGAGAGACAAACCATATGTTTTTCCTTAGATATTTATTTTATAGACATTGATGTAAAGTCTGGTATAGTTTATGTTTTTCTGTCGGCTAAGATAATTTGAAAAACTGTGTATTGAGAAGTCATCTTTCTCTCTGCCAGGACCAGCCTAAAAGCACACATAACATCTATTGAAGAATGGTGTAAAAAGTGGAGAATCAAAATAAATCCTGACAAATCCCACCAGATCACCTTTACACTCCATCATAAACCTCTGCCCTCCTGTCCTACAGTATCCTTTCTAGATACACCACTAATGCCTGTTGAACAGATTCGATACTTAGGA
>NW_027115598.1:28051-30935 GCF_000696795.3 Halyomorpha halys
CTTCCCGCATCCAATCGTTACAATCCAAAATCCTACGTAAAATCCTTGATGCTCCTTATTACGTCACAAATAAACTCATTCATAAAAACCTTAACATCCCATTCGTTGCAGATTTGACCCAGATATGCGTCTTTTTATTCCAAACTCCTTAACCATCCTAACCCATTAATTCTCAATCTTTCATCCTTAACAGTCCCTGATAATCCTCCGAGGCGTCTGAAAAGAAAATGGCCACGGGACCTTCTAGTTTAAATTAATGTTTGAAGTACCACCAATGGGTGGTTCCTTCCCAAGAGTTTCAAGTGTATATGAAACATACAACATATTTACCTATTGTATTATTTTGTACAGTTTGAAATTACAATAAATAAATAATTTAAAAAAAAAACAAAAAAAAATAACAATTAGATTAAGTAAAACGGAATTTAAATAAACATCTAAAACACACGTTTATTTTTGTGTGCTTTGTTTTTGTGGTTATGTGTGTTAAAACCATATTAATTAACCTTACAATTTTAAAATTTGAATATATTACACTTACATATTTTATTATATTAATTTCAATTACTCATTATATACATTTTTTTCGTACGTTTTTTTATATTTATTTCTCTGTCTACATGAGCACTATCTGATTTTCAATAGCATTTTTATCATTTGTTTTGTGCAATGCTTACTTGTACGTATTACGCTTTATCTTCTTTTACTACCATCTAGAAAATAGGGATGCGACGGCCGTGCGGGTTGGAGCTCAGGTCCAAGTGCGCTCGGTTCGGAACCTTTTGGGTTCGATTCCCACCTGGGGCAGTTTAACATCCTCTTTTCGGCGGTACCGAAGAATGAATCTAAGCACTCCCACCTTGGTTAGTACGCGGCGAAAACTCAGGTAGCCGCCAGGGGTTGGCAAAAAGGAACATTAGGCCCACTTGCCGGACTTGTTCCTCCCACCAAATACCAGTACCAGTACCATCTACTTAATTTATTTTTATACTGGATGTACATAGTATATAAAAATAGTACTACATAATATTACTATTTGAGTTTAATTTGACCGCACACGGACCATATTACATTTATAATTTATTTTTTTGTATTTTATCTAGTTTTTGTTTGATATTATTTTATATTTATTTTTTCTGAATTAAGGTTGTTATCTTGTTTTGTCTTACAGCTCTGCTGAAGGCGTGAATTTCAGGTCTAAACGTCGGCACAAAGAAATAAGTTTTAATTATTTCTGTATATTTACTGACCGCAGTCTCGACTATCTTTTCTTAATTTTTAATTTTTTTTATTCCTTTCTTATTCATATAATAACCATATAAGTATGTTTGAAGATATTTTGCTGTATGTTTTATATTTTACCGGTTTATTGCTATTTATTTCACATTGATATTACTTCATCTTATTATTATTATTACTATTAATTTTACCTTGCGAAAATAAAATTGAAAATCCACACACTACTTAGATAATGAATGATTGTTGAATTTGTACTGTGACCTACTATGCATTAATTTGGAAAAATAAAATGATTTAAAATATAATATATGCTCTTAAATAAATTTTAATATTGCAAACAACTGTAATTTACCATCTTTGGAAGTTCATGGTTAAAATAATTCAGGGTATCCAGTTCCAACAATTCTTTTTCTTTTTCCAAACCTGAAATAATAAAATATTTATTGTATATCTAATCTTATCACTTCTTCTAGATTGGTTTTTATATTTAAATAAACAATTTATTGATATGTCTGTATTGATAGCTGGAATTTTGATAAGGGGTCATAGCAAAGGAACCGCAAATGGAAATTGACCCTGCGTGGCAGAACATTAAAAGTAATATATAAATATATGCAGATACCAGGTGTCGCCGGGTACATGCACCCCCATAGGTAGCTCTTATCTCACATCTGGGCTTACTAAAATCCCGAGCAAAGGCGACGACCTCTGTCAAAGTAGGAAGCCGCCTTAATTTGAAGATAAAAAGACCAACCATCATCGAAAGAAAGGTCAATGACCTTCCACCCCCTCTGGAGGGTAAGTAAAAGAGAGTGGGAGCATAGAAGCACCATCGAGAAGAATGGAGATCGGAAGTGTGAAGGAATTTAGAAGTAGAGGGGAGAAAATGGGTAAAAAGAGCAGCAGGGGGGAAGAGACTTGAGAGGTAGTTGAAGTGAGTGGATGAGGAGTTGAGGATCATCCAATGAGCTGAGGACAGTTGACAAGAGTTGAGAGGAGGATGGAGACCATGGGAGGACGGTTGAAGAGGTCACGCATCGCAGAAAGTCGAAGGAGGCCGTAGGCCGCGGAGCGAAGTGTATATGGAGGCTCCGCCGCGAACACTGCCAAACCGACCGACGCACCAAGACAAGTAAGACTATTTTCGTTGTAATTTGAATGGCAATATTAGAATTGATATTTAGAGTCAGTATAAATTACAAAGATCCCAACTGGTACTTCTCAATTCATATTACCACAATTGAAGTTTAAGAAAACAGATCTACCATTAAGAATCCCAGCACAGGTGGTGGTATACCCCATAATAATAATTATAGATATTCATATCTATAATTCCATGGCGAGGGGGGCTATGGTATCTAGTGTTTGAGTTAAATATATTACATACAGATACAGTCTGTTCCCATCAGGAACCGATAGAGATATAATACAAATATATAAAATAAATTATATAAGTACATAGAATATAAATAGCAACAATGAGGTGTAGATAGTTGACCGTAGATTAATGATTGGAGAAGTTTGTCGGGGGATGGAGTCAGCAAAGAACAACATAAATAAATAAAACAATATTTATTTATTTTATGCCGACGTTTCGACCTGAGTTTCAGGTCTTCATCAGGGCTATAGAACAAAAGAGATAACA
>NW_027115598.1:32710-43521 GCF_000696795.3 Halyomorpha halys
GATGAAGACCTGAAACTCAGGTCGAAACGTCGGCATAAAATAAATAAATATGGTTTTGTTTATTTATGTTGTTCTTTGCTGACCGCACCACCCGAAAAACTTCTCTAATCATAAATATCAATACATGAATATATGAATAAAATCAATATAATATATGTACGGGGAACTCCTTGTCGGGCTTAGAACACCCGAAGCACCGAACACACACACGCATCCATTTAAGTCTCAAACGCTCAGATTTTTCCGGTCCAAATACTTAACGTAACAATATATTTTCAAAAACCATAAGGCGCCGAAATTGAAAATAATAACTTCCTGAATTTAACCTCGCTTTTATTTTCTCATCGATTTCGTTTTTTATAGTTACCCTCGAACCTAAATATTTAAATCTATCGACCTATTCAAACGTATTTCCTTCAATATTTAATCACCGAAATCATTCAAAACTATTTGGAGTCAAGAGGCCCAATGCGTGTATTTCGGTTGAAACTCGAATATATTTTCTATTATGAAAGTAAATAATCAAAAATTTTATTGATAAATTTACATTTTTCGAAAATTCTTTGTGCGCGCATTTCAAGATTTTTTTTATTTGAATAATTACAATAAAGGGATCTCTCTACATACATCCTTTCAGTGATACCCCTCCAAATCCTATCCCACTAAATGGGGTTTTACGCATTCCTTTCGTTTATGTTTCGGTCTATCCGCTCGTCACCAAGCCCCATAACCTTACTCGCCTATCTTATACGGCGCAAAGCTATAACTTGAATTATATTTAAAGGGTACATTTCTCTTAATTCAGTGTTGCGTAGCCTGCTGAATTCTCCCGTTAACTCATCCATTTTTGGTTCGAATATTTTACGGAATACTTTATTTTCGTAAACCTTAAGGTCCTGTTCATCCTTTAGTGTAAGAGGCTACGTTTCGCATACGTAAAGAACAGTGAGAAAGCAAGGATATTTAATGTTTTTGGACAGAAGGCGAAATTGAAAAATAACAAGCATTTCCCAACTTCAACCTAGCTTTTATTTCGTCATGAATTTCGTTTTTTCTAGTTACCGTAGAATCTAAATACTTAAACCTCTATCAACCTGTTTAAACGTATTTCCTCTCATACATATTTGAATGTAAAATAAATTAATTCACTGAGGTGATTACATACGTTCTCTTGTACTATTCACATTGGCAGGATCTAGTCCATCATCTGGTAAGTTGAATTTCTTCCAGGCATCTTCCAATCCTGGAAAAAAAAAAGAAGTAAGGATATCATATCAATGAATGTGATCATCTCGTATCATGCATGACTAATTCAAGCCACAATAATTTAAAGAGGCTGACTAGTTTCCTAGTTGAAATGGTTTCCTTATTCATTCTAAACTGCTTGAAAGGATTCAGAAAAAAATTAGAAAATAATTCGGTATAGACTATAAAGTTACTAATGATTAAAACAAATATTATTCATCACATTTTGCACGGAGACGCATTTCCAGATATTCTGAAACTCTTTATCTTATTAATTTAATATTACATGTATATATAAGTTTCTATCGTATGGCAAAAGATGGCTCCAGCAGAATAGTACAAAAGTCGGGAAGAACAAAAGGCAGTTATCTGACCCCAATTTTTGATTACTTTAATGAAAACTATGTATAATTACTAGTCAAAATTGATGAGTCTGCCAAGTATAGGTAGGGGGAATAAAAAATGGCTGCTGTTTCAAAACCTTAAAAAAACATTATCGTTTCATTCGGAGCTCTATATCGTAAAAACTACCAACAGCACTAGAAAATCTAAAAGAACATTATTTAAAGAAGAGTAAATTTTCTGAAATATTTGCCGTAAAATAGCTATTTACGTCCAATAGTTCTCGAAATATAACTTTTTAAAAAGCAAAATTTCTTTAAAATCTACTGAAAGGTTAGTAGTTAGTTAATTTATTTTTAGAAATCTATACCTCAGGAACTATGTGACGTACAGATATCTCTTAGCATTCCAATTAAAGCCAGTTTAATGTACTATAAAAAAGTTTATGACCTTTACCTTCATAGGAATAGTAGTTTTCATTATATTTGGTAAAATAAGTTGATTTATAATTGTTCGGACAATAAGTTTGATTTATGAAAAACTTCATTTCAGAAACCATTGGATGTACTGCCATGCGATGTCTGGCATCGCTCAAATTAAACCTAGTTAAATTGGTTTCAAAATAGTTAATTATATTTATCTTTGTAGGAGTAGTAGTTTTTATGATATTTGACAAAATAAATTCACAAAATGTTAATTTATAGTTGTTCGTATAAAATTTTAGATTTTGGAAAAAATATATATCTAGATCCATAAGTCGCACATATGTCTGCCAACACTCAAAATAAAGGAATTTTAACTTACTATAAAGTAGTTTATGACACTTATCACATATGAATATAAATTTGGCAAATGAAAATTTGTTCGAACAACTATAAATCAATTTATTTTAGCAAAATTCATGTAAACTATTACTCCTACGAAGATAAACGTCATAAGCTATTTTATAGCTCATTAAACTAGCTTTAATTAGAGTTCGAATAAACATTAGCACCTCAAATGGTTTTTGAGATATAAATTTTTCAAAATAAATTCACTAACTACTGATCTTTCAGGAATACAACATCCCCATACAACATTTTTATGAAATGCTGCTTTTCAAAAAGCTATATCTCGAAAACTATTTAACGTAAATAATTCTATTAGGGGTCATATTTTAGTAACTTTACTCTTCTTTAAATGACATTCTTTTAGGTTTCCTTGTGTTGTTCCTACTTTTAAAGATGTAAAGCTCCGAGTGTAAAATTAGTTCAAAAAATATATTTCAAATAGGGACTTTGGAAAAAAAAATGAATTAATTCACTACGAAATATATTATTTTTTAATTTCTTCATATATATTTTTTTATATCATAGATTATTTCAAAAATCATTATTCTATTCTAAGAAAATTGTTAATTTCTAACAATATTTTTAATAAATTTTTACTCATTTGAAATAAATACCCAAAATGAAGAAAACAATGAAATCAAAAGAAGTAACGTAAGGTGGTAGTTGTCAGTAAAGAAAACAGAATATTGCCTTCATAGTGATTGTATAAGCGCTCTTAAGGAAAAACGAACTTACGACGACACTAATAGCAACTGAAGAAACGAAAGAAAGATAATAGTTGTTATTCCTTTCGAATTACAGTTAATTCGTTTTGAAAGAACTGTAATTATCAATCGCTTGTCGTTCTTACTTCCAACACTGTTAAAAACTAACCTTGAAATAATATCGACACTACTTATTTTTATGTTGGCATTATTATTATTAAATTTTGTGTCAAATAAGTGTCATTTGCAGCAACTTTCTATAACTTCTTTAATTTGAAGCAATCTGCTGCTGAGGTGCACCGATTGCTTATAGCAGCATAAAGTGCGACGACAGAAGTTTTCTTGAGTGATTCCGAAAGTATAAAAACGGTGAGTATGAAGTGGAAGACAAAATCGCAATGTAAAGTCGAAATTGTACGATGACACGAAATTGGAGATATTATTGGTGAAAGCTTCGTCCAAAACGCAAAAATAAATTACATTTAGAAGTGACTCAATAAATGAACGAAAACCAAGGAAATATGATTCCATATCAATTCATCAAGTCAAGAGACGTTGAATGTCTATTTTGTATAAGTTAAATACTACTTGTCAGGAATAAAAAAAAAAGAAAATTGAATCATAAAGTTACTGGTAATAATAAATGGATCCACTATAATAACCCAAAAAAGAGAAAATAATAAGGACCACCTATCCATGCTCAAAATTGACAGCTAAGCCTACCGTTCATGAATAAAAAAACTTGTTGGAATAGTTTAGTGTTTTGAGTAACACTATTTTAGATTTTAGAAGCATACATTGAGAATGCTTTGAGCGAGAGAAGTTGTTCTGAGAGTTTTGAAAATTAAATTAAAAACTGAGTTTGGCACTCGGCACCGATCCTACGTTACCACCAACTTCTGGTAGACGTAACTTCTTTAGGAAGACATAAACCTTGGAATAATTATATTATTGGTATTTTTGAACATTGAAGAACACATATTTAAAAAAAAAATTAATATTTCTTATAATTTTCACAGTACTGTAAATTCTTAAGCAATTACCAATATGCTTAGAAGGTTGATTTGTGCCTGTTTCACAATAAATTGTTTATTTTGTTAAATATGTCTTCTTCACTACTTCTTAAATCACGAAACTCACTGGTTTTTAGTCGTTAATTATCCAATATTTCCTCTAAAATAATTTTAGTTAAGTTTACCGTAGGTGGCAAGAAGCTTCTGAGTAAAGTTGGATGTGTGTCGAGGTTTCGGCGGCTCTATCCTCATGATGCCACTGGAGTGATCCTCTGTCGAAGGCTTGTCTTCGTCAGCGATGGTGTTCGTGATGTTCCGATTGACATCGGTAGAGTTGTCTGATTCAGTTCCTGCAAAAAAAAAAAATTATAATCCTAGATTTTATAAAAATAGAAAAAATCGTACCGTCCATAAAATGTATACTATATGTATGTTTTGTTGTATTATAATAATGTATCTATGTCTGTCTCGGAAGATCTAAACTGAAACAGCCCTGATGAAGCACAACCAAGTTGGACAAAACGTAGATACAAACGTTCACAAGAACCATTTTCTTCATAATTTGAAATAATACTCTCTATTACTATTGTATATAATAAACTGTATACATTGTAGGAAAGTGTATTTAAAGAATTTTTGCAATTGAATTAGTTGAAAGATTATTTTTATGAGAAAATGATTGACCTTAGAAAATATATATGAGGAGAAGATGGTTGGAGTTGCGAGAGAATATAACACAAATAAGTTGACAAAAACTTATTTAATAGTGCCAACGTTTCGGCCAGAATTGTTGTCAGGGCTGCAAGTAGCAAGTTGGAAAAATACGAAAGATTATTTTGTTTTGGATTGAAAAAACTACATAAAGTTGATTAAATTTGTGGTTTTTCTGTATAATGTTTTCTTTTTTTCCCTTAAATTGTTTCTTATAATTATCTTGTAATAACCTAATTATTATTTATTAGTTTGTAATTAATTGTATTATCTAACTGTATTTTCCATAGGTATATGATACTTTTTTTTATAAGTTTAAGTGCAACCATTTGTAACAGTTATCTCCTAACCACTTATTTGTTCTTTTTTTTTTTTAAATTTTATTTATACTTAGGACTCCATCTTGACAAGAGACTTACTTGAAATTCACACACAAGACTGAAACGACAAGAAACTGCTCGTAGATTCCGATTGCTACTACACTTACTTATTTAATTTTATTTATTCTTTCATGAGTTTCATTTATTCTCATCTTACTTCCTTAATTTTCCGTCTCTTTAGTGTGAACAAGTTTTTATTCTTATATCTTCATTTCTATTTTTTTATGAGTTTTTAAAAAAAAATAATCTCTTATTTCATGATATTTCTTTTGTATATGTACTTATTATTGTAAATCTTATTTTTAATTTTTTTAGATAATTATTCCACTTATATTTACACCATTTTTAACCCTACCTGAGTTTAGTTCTTTGTTTTGCATCTTTTGAAGCCCTGGTGCCCTGTAAAGTGGGCCGAAACATAGCAAATATTTGTTAACTTATTTTTCGTTCCATTTGACTGCACCTCCGACATCTTCATATTTTGAAAAATACGATCAATCATTTATAAATATAATTACAATAACGTTTCTTTAATGAATGCTAGTTGGCGAAAGCTTGAAAAACATGAGTTAACTTATTATTGTTATCGAGTTAAACCTATCTTCCACAATGCTCTAAACTGACTTATATAAATCAGCAGTTTCCTCATTTCTGCGTTTTGTAGCCCCTGTTAAATGTTATGGACGACTAATCCTTCGGTACTCTTCAAGGTTCAAGGTTCAAGGTTTTCAAAAACCTTAAGGCTCTGTTCTTCCCTTGTCGTAAAATGCTACGTTTCTCGTCCATAATGGACTATAAATTGGAAGGATAGTTTTCTAAATTCTAACTGTTTACTTTCAAGACAGAAGTCGTCGGCTAGGCTTTATCGAAACTAAAAAAAATACAAGCATGTTCCAGTTTTAACCTCGCATTTATTTCCCATCAATTATTTTTTTTTTCTAGTTACAGTAGAACCTAAATACTGAACCTCTCTACATAATCAAGTGGATATCCTCCTGTATCTATACCACCGAACCTTTTAATATTTTGAGCTGCTAACCATAAATTTTATTTTATCTATATTTATTTCTAAACCTAGTTACTAGCTTTCAGGAGCGAATCATCAGCATACAAAAACACGGATATTTTAACACCTAAAGTGTTCAACCATTTTAGGAAAGCATAACCTTTCCTTTTTCGTTTCAGTCATAAAATATCCCTACTAGATTTAGAACTCTCATTATTATCGATTTATAATAAATAAAAATACAATATTTGACAGAAAATATTCTATAATATATTGTTTTTTTTAAAATTATTTTTCACAGAACCCTTCTTCAAGTGAACATAAATTTCAACGTTAGCCAAGCTGGGTAAAAAAAAAATTAGAGCTAAACGAATGTATTTGTTTTGTTGTTAATCAAGCACAGGTACTGAGATATGTTTTATTATTATTATTATTTTAAGGCATCAGCCACTTCGGGATCATTATTGCGTTGATTTCCGAATTTTTTTCAGACATTATCACCTTAATTTCCGAATTGAAATGTATAACAATTGAAAAATAGGAACTTGGGGTAAAGTTTTAAGTGATTCAGAAATTCAAACAGTTTATTAACAGTCTGTATGTTTCCCTGTAAAATTGAATGGAGATCTGGTGGTTATTGATAAAAATATTTGATATTTTACATAAATAGATTGGACTGAAAAGTTTTTTTTTTTCTTTTTTTAATTATTTATTTATTGTAATTTACAACTGTACAAAATAATACAATAAGTAAATATGTAGTATGTTTCATATACACTTGAAAATCTTGTGAAGGAACCACCCATTGGTGGTACTTCAAACAGAAATTTAAATCAGAAGGTCCCGTGGCCATCTTCTTTTCAGTCGCCTCGGAGGATTATAAGGGATTGTTAAGGATGAAAGATTAAGAATTAATGGGTTAGGATGGTTAAGGAGTTGGAATGAAAAGACGCATATCTGTTTTGGGTCAAATTTGCAACTAATGGGATGTTAAGGTCTTTGTGAATGAGTTTATTTGTGACGTAATAAGGAGCATCAAGGATTTTAAGTAGGATTTTGGATTGGATGCGGGAGGAATTTGATGGTTTCCAAAGCTCAATTCCATATGTCCAAATTGGTCTGATTATCGTAGTCTATACTAATATTTTGTAGTGAATGGGAAGTTTAGAGCGTTTGTCAAGTAAGTGTTGTAGCAATCGGAATCTACGAGCAGTTTCTTGTCGTTTCAGTCTTGTGTGTGGATTTCAAGTAAGTCTCTTGTCAAGATGGAGTCCTAAGTATCGAATCTGTTCAAACGGCGTTGAAGTAAAATTAAAACGGTTAAATAATTGCTTTGTAGGATTCATCTATGGGGTCCCTAAGGACGCCTCTGTCACCCGATTTTATGAAGAGTTGAAGTGGCTTTACACCTCCCTCCGTAGTAAATATTTCCTTGCTTCCTTTCTCTATCAAGTTATCCAATCCCGCCGTCCATCGTACATCTCAGATATCCTTTAATTTAAATCCTCAATGCATTTCCGCAATACCCTCTCACGGCCTTGAGACTTATATGTAACTGCCCATCGAACCACAGCCTTTGGTAGATCTTGCCTCATCCGTTCCTCTTCTCTATGGAATTCTATTCCCTCCATTATTCGTAGTTCTAATACCCATCTAATCTTCAGATCGCGTATCTTCAACTTCCTTCTATCCACCCAATTCCGGAACATTAACAATTGAAAATTTCAAAAAAGTTTCAAAAGAACATATATACTGTATTTTATGTCTTAGAATTTCGTTTATGATTGTAAATATGTACACTGGCAGAAATTATATCTTTTTCATTTATTATTTTTTAGTTAAATTGTATTTGATTTTTTATCAGAAGTCATCTTATGTTTTATGATATGACAAGTGGTTTTATTTTATTTCTTTTATTATTATTTTATATATTCTGTTAATTATTGTTGTTTATTTGTATCTTTTTAAATTCATTGAATTATTTTTTATGACATCTTGTAATTCATCTTGATTTTGTAATTTACTTTAAGGCTCTAAAGCCTAATTTTGACGCCTGTATATTATTCTAAAGGGATCAATCACATAATAAATAAATATTACTATTATTTATTATCACAGTTACGCAAAGTACATTTCCAATAACGTTACAAAAAATATAATTAATGGTTCTCTCTTTTAGGAAAATTTCTAGTTTATTATTTTTTTTTTGTTTTACAAATTTAGTTATGAATTCTAAATCTGTTCTGATTAAAAATTAATTGAAAATACGTAGTTGTCATACAGTTAAAGGGAAAAACCTTTAATTGTATTTTATGTAAAGTTAGTGAAAATTTTCATAGTACTACTTTAAATAAAGCTTACCTGTGAAGGCATTGTGGTCAGTCTGGTTTGAAGACGGCTTCAAGATGGCTACAGAGAGATTCTCCGACGAAGGTTTTCCTTCTTCAGCTATCGTGTTCTGGACATTCCAACTGGCCTCAGTGGAGCGAACAGTCGCAGATTCTGCAAAATCAGCGTAAATTAATCTCTTCATTGCATAGGCATTCAGGAGAATAAATGAAATAAGAATTAGAATATCAGAGCTAACGCAATGTGGATTAAAAAAATGCATTTAACAAAATTTTAATTTAAAATCTGTAGTTTTGAAAATTGATTTTCCTAATTTTTAAAAATTGTTTCTTAATTGATTATGTTAAAACTCACTTCTTATTTTTGTTATACAATTCAACTCAATATATTAGTACTCAGTACTCACTTGAAATTGCTCTAAAAGATAAGTTTGTAATATATACTATATGGATAAATACTTTTTATTTATTGAAATTTACAACGGTACAAACTCTAGGTTTTGTTTAAAGCTGACAGTTTTCTGTCGCGGTAGCTACGACAGTTAAACAGTAGGAAAACATAACTATCACAGCTAACATACCATTACTGTTTTAAAAAGTTCAAATCGTTGGAAAGAACTAATTTCAAGTTCAGAAATAATCGAAACTATGTTGCCCAATGTAAATTACTCTTGATAAATAGATAAGGAAGAACACTTCACTGTAAACTTGTTTAACTTCACTATCACTTAGAATTGATTGTTAGACACAGCTGTGATGACGGTAAATACTGTCATGACGGAAACTATTATACATTTTACACCATGACAGTGGTTACCACAATTATTGCAATGGTTGTAAACTATATTCGTGAAAAAACACAATACCGCACTCTTGAAGAACACATTTTCTTGCACAAAATTATTATTTTTTTTAATGCTAATAATATAGCATTAATTATATCACTAGTACTGTAATAAACTGTATACACAACAATAATAAACACAATAAAATATAAAATACCTGCAAGAGCTGCTGATATCGATACTAGCAAGAGGAGACGCGGGACCATGACTGACTGCTTTCTACGCCGGTCGGGGATTCCCGCTAGGTTAATGGAACCAGGAAAGTAGCGCCTGGAATACCAAGGCTCCTTCCAATTCCAGTTAAGGAAGAGTGGGAGGAGGAAAGATTGAGGTTGGGTCACCTTTTATTTTTTAGAGTATTTATGACTGCAGACTAGAAGTTGACGTCAAACTGCTTTGTTGCTTTGTAGATTACGTCTTTCAGTTGGGATAAGGTGTGATGCGGCCATGGTATATCAGAATAGGTTATACACATTAATTATTTATTGTAATCAAATATATTTTTATGTTGATTATGCGTAATATATAAAAGAAAGATGGTTCGGATGCGGTAAAAATTTATGAAATGATAGACGATGAATGAGAGTTAAGGAACCAGCATTATAAATTTAAACAATTGCCCCTTGCCCAACTGTAGGTTCAGTCACACTTAGACATATGGTTCCATTTGTTCACATTTCATTACAAAAGAAACTCAATAAAAACAACTACGTCCCCATACGGCCCTTGAGACCATTCTAACAGCCCTTTCAAGTCCTATCCTATATCAAAAAGCAAAGGCCTGGTACTTAAGCAGGTACATGCTGTCATCTAACAATGGACTTGCATCAGTCAAACTATTTTATGGTTAACATATGTAAGTCAGTGCACAAAAGTCTTAGGTCATGGTCCCTTTCTTAGAAATCAGACCTCCCAACTTCTCGCCACGCCTTCCCTCTTCCAGATATTTCCTAAATTATCTGATTGGTCCAAATCCCTTCTCCTATTTCATTATTCAGAGTACATATATATTTTCCAGCTCTGACTAGCCAAGGTAAATAGATATTTGTAATCATTAAACTATGTAGTTCTTGTAAATATATTAGAATAAAAGTCATTTTAGTCTTCACTGATTTTTGTGAAAGTTATTTTGAGGAAGACGGAAAATTATTTGGTATAGTACAGTCAAAGAAGCATTAGAAAAGAGAGGACTTGACTGCAATAGATATCTAAATAATATTTATAAAATCTACGTATAATATAAAATAAAAATATCGATATTTTGTCTTCAATATCCCTACTCTATAACTGCTCAGTGGTCGTAAAAGAAGGATTAAAAAGAATTTAGAGAGGATTAATAATTATATAATTACTTATATTTATATTTTAATATTTGTGATATTATTTG
>NW_027115598.1:43741-59302 GCF_000696795.3 Halyomorpha halys
AAATAATAATGTATAATATATTTTTAATAAATCATCCATTAGAAATAGATAAAATAATAATATAATTAATATATTTGCGGCTTTCGTAAATATATAATAGCTGGTCAAGAAAGATGCTTTAATGAAGATTTTATCCAAATTTGTCATTAATTTTTCGAACGAGTTGAGGAGTTGTGTACCTCGGATCACAAGTTAATGCCACCAATGACGTTTCGGCCGAGATAAGGAGGCGAATAGCATCGGCACTATGGTAGTAGCTCACTATCAAGATATACGAAAACCAGATTGTACTAAAGACTAATTCGACCAGTACTGCTCTAGATAGATTTATTTATTGATAGATATTACAATCTGCCACACAGTTGTGGGCAATAGGTAATAGTGATGAATGATCTCATACATACTAAAATAAAAAAAAAAATAATAAAATAAAATAAACTTAAAAAAAAACTCTCTTAAAATATATACAAACAAAAGAATAGACAAGATATTATGTTCATCTTACTTTTAATATTTCATTTTACTTTTAAATACTTTTTATTTATTGATATATATTACAATCTGCCACACAGATGAGGGCAATAGGTAGTAGTGATGAATGATCACATTCATACTAAAATAAAATAAAATAAGTATACAAATAAATAAATGAATGAAAAAAAAAAAATCTCTCTTAAAATATATACAAACAGAAGGATAAACAAAATGAACATAATCAAACTATCTGTATGAAAAATAAATAAATAAAATAACATAATGATAAAATAATATATACAATATTTACTCAATTGACCTGAGGATCCCTGAGCCCACTCGATCCCCCACGTGTGATGGGTAGAGCAGAGCTCAAGAGATCCCAGCGCATCCCTCTCACCTCATGTGACATATACTTTAATTTTAACTATAATATTTAAGACCTGAGCAGTCTAGCCTCCAAACTTTTAACATCTGCTGTGAACGTGTGAAATTATAGTCCGAGATTGTCCTTGATGAGTTGAATGGTTGGGCAAAACGTTGGACATTTAAGATTATTTATAAAGAGTGTTAGGACTATATGTAATTTATTTTAACCGAATAATAAAATCAGCCTCAAACGTGTTAGGGCGTAAAACCCAATGGTCATCAACACTCTAATTTCATATTTAATTTTCCTAGAAATTTGGATTTATTAAATTAAATATGTACCACTACAACCCATGAAGTGTTAAGGGTGCAGTACTTTGTAAGAAAGTACTGTAACTAGACAAACGGTAGTGCAACGAGGTGATTCGGTCAGAATCATACTCGACCGCCAGATTTTTACCCAATTAGGCTACCTATATTATGAGGCTGGGTGGAATCCAGGAGGGCTTCAGAACTCACAGACCTAACTCACGACTACAGCTTAGCAGAATTATCTTCCCAGCCGTATTCGAACCCGGGTCCTTGGAAATAGTAGCATCGTGCCTTAGCACAGTGCTACCACGCTCCCAATTTGGTTTTATACCGTAAATATTTCAATTTATATTTATGATTTTTTTTCCGTTTTTTAAAATAAAAATTAAAAAAAGAATGAGATTTTCGGTTTCAACAGATGTTATCCAGTTACCTTTGACTTGAAAATAAAACTGTGTATAATATTAATAAGGTCATTTATTATAAATGATGAAATAATAATACATTTGACAAATAAAAGATGGTTTTGTATTGCTACAAAGAATGAGGAGCATAAAAGAATAGAACACGAGTTATATTTGCATAATTCGGCACTAAGGTTACTAATTGTAAATCAAAACAACGAAATCGGTGGAAAATGATATAAAAGAGATCTGTCAGCGTTCTCAGGTTAGAAACAGTAATATACAATACACAGATAGTACAAGAGCCCAAGAGGAGAAAAAAGACAGTTATTGTATAATTACTAGTAAAAATTAATGAGTCTGCCAAGTATAGGTAAGGGGAATAAAAACGGCGGCTGTTTCAAAACGTTAAAAATAGTTAATTTTTTATTCGGTACTCTAAATCTTTACAGCTACCAACGACAATAGAAAATCTAAGAGAGCATCATTTAAAGTAAAGAAAATTCGCTATAATGTAAGCCATAATAGAGCTTTTTACCTCCAATAGTTATATAGGTTTTTAAAAAGCAACGTTTCATAAAAATCTACTGAAATATCAGTAGTTAGTTAATTTATTTTGAGGACTTTATATCTTAGGAACTATGTGATGTACAGATGTCTATTAACACTCAAATTAAAGCTAGTTTCAAGAGCTATAAAGTAGTTTATGACGTTTATTTTCGTGGAAATAGTATTTTTCATGAAATTTGCTAACATAAATTGATTTATAGTCTATAAATTTGACAAATCAAAATTTATATTGATATGTGAATATTATAAAAACTACTACCCCTACGAAGATAAGTGTCATAAACTACTTTATTGTAAGTTAAATTTATTTATTTTTTTGAGTGTTTGCAGACATATATGGGTCTAGAGACATATTCTTAAAAAAATTCAACATTATATGAACAACTATATATCAATTTATTGTAGCAAATATCATGGAAACTGCTATTCCAACGAAGATAAAAGTAATTAACTACTTTATAGTATATTAAACTAGCTTTAAATTGATTTCTAATAGACGCATAGTTCCTGAGATATAGATTTCTCTATATAAATTAACTAACTACTGATATTTCAGTACATGTTTATGAAATGTTGCTTCCTAAAAATATATATCTCGAGAACTATTGGACGTAAATTGCTCTATTAGGGCTAATATTTCAGCAAATTTGCTCTTGTTTAAATAATGTTCTTTTAAATTTTCTAGTGTTGTTGGTAGTTTTTAAGATATTGAGCTCCGAATGAAAATTTAATGTTTTTTTAAATTTTTGAAACAGCCGCTATTTTCCCCCCTACTTATACTTGGCAGACTCATCAGTTTAGACTAGTAATTATACAAAGTTTTCATTAAAGTAATCAATAATTGGGGTGAGATAACTGCCTTTTTTTCTTCCCGGCTCTGGTACTATGGGATTTAAAGAGTAAGGCCTCTTGTGGGAGAAGCTACGAACTGCGAAGCAACGAACTCGTGAGAATGCTTATCGCCCATTGCTTTAGCATTTATCCTGATTCGTAGCAGACGAAATAGCTCTTGGGGACGATTTTTCTAATGAAGAATTAACACATTTGATTTATCGACAGCTTTTCCCCGATCACGACCAAATTCAATATCAGTATCAGTACAAATCCCCACACTATATAGATGCCTCCCTACTTGCGTTAGAGTACGTGTCATTAGCTCAGTAGCACTTGTTATGTAAACATTCTTGTAATGTATTGTAGCCAAAAAGATTTTTTTAAAAGGAGGTGTAGATAGTTGACCGTAGATTAATGCTTGGAGAAGTTTGTCGGGGGGTTGTTATCTCTTTTGTTCTATAGCCCTGATGAAGATCTGAAACTCAGGTTGAAACGTCGGAATAAAATAAATAAATATGGTTTTGTTTATTTATGTTGTTCTTTGCTGACCGCACCCCCGGACAAACTTCTCCAAGCATTTTGTGAGTAATAGTTCATATTTGATGTATCCGGCACAGGCGATATCGATCAAGACGGAAAATGTGGGTGAATCTTATTTACGCAAAAATCAAAGGGTTAGGTGAATTTTCTCATTTGTGACATCATCTTCAAATTGACGTCGACCCTCAGTAATTTACCTTGTAATTTTATTTCTCTCCATCCACGAGCGTTGTACTTTCCGCATACCATAGTTATTCTCCTTTTGGTCCCACAGATATTTCTTTTCCTCAACAAGCAAAATAAACATTTCACAGCACATTTGTCAATTACGAGTCAAAATTTATGAGTCTGCGAAGTATAGATACGAGGAATAAAAAATGGCGGCTGTTTCAAAGCGATAAAAAAAACTAATTTTCATTCCGAGCTCTATATCATAAAAATTAGGAACAACATAAGAAAACCTAAGAGAACATCATTTAAAGAAGAGTAAATTTACTAAAATATGAGCCCTAATAGAGTTATTTACGTTAAATAGTTTTCGAGATATAGGTTTTTAAAAAGCAACATTTCATAATGAGTTTATTTTGTCAAATATCATAAAAACTGTTACTCTTACAAAGATAAACATAAATCTATTTTGTAGTAAATTTAACTAGCTTTAATTTTAGCGCTGGCAGACATCAGATTTTCTAGTGTTGTTGGTAATTTTTAAGATATAGAGCTCCGAATGAAAAATCAATGTTTTTTAATGTTTTAGCCAATAAATAATTGAGAAGTATTTTTTGTTTCTCTTTCACCGAACTCCCGACCATCTCAATCAAATTAATGTTTTGCTCCAAGCTCATAAAAACTGCTACTTCTATAGAGATAAATGTTACAAACTTCTTTATAGTACAAGAAACTAGCTTAATGTGAGTAGCTTAATGGTATGGTTCTGAGAAATAATTTTTCATCAATAAAAACTTTAGTCTGGAAAGTTCCAAATCAATTTATTTCAGCAAATATTATAAAAAGTACTGCTCCTACGAAGATGAATTTGACGAACAACTTTATAGCACATTAAATTAGCTTTAATTTGAAAGGTAATAAGCATTTCTACATGAGATGATTCTTAAGATATAGTTTTCGCAATGAAATTTGATTTTTTTAAAATAATTTATTTATTGTTATTTACTACTGAATAAAATATATACAAGTAAATTTGCTGTAGGTGATATAATTTAATTTGCGTGATATAAACATGTGGAGAATCTACCCATGGATAGAATTAATAGAACCAATATCATTTCTAGAGGAGAAGATCTCGAGACCATCTTCTTTTCATACGCCTAGGAGGATTATTAGGTAATGAAGGAGAAGCCAGGTTAGAAGCAAGTGGATTTGGATCGAGAAATTGAGGTCCTGATGGATGACTTGATTTGTGACGATGTAGAGAACATTAAGGATTTTGGACTGTAAAGATTCGGGAGGAATTTGATGGTTTAGTTGATCCCCAAAGCTCAACCCCGTATGTCCAGATAGGCATTATAAGTGTCATGTAGATCAGTCTTTTGAAATGGATTGGAA
This sequence comes from Halyomorpha halys, assembly GCF_000696795.3. NCBI lineage: Eukaryota > Metazoa > Arthropoda > Insecta > Hemiptera > Pentatomidae > Halyomorpha > Halyomorpha halys. Next base: position 48,811 of record NW_027115598.1, read on the forward strand.
ATTTAGACCGTTTGTCTAGTAAATGTTGTAATAGTCGGAATCGACGAGCAGTCTCCTGTCTTTTCAGTCTTGTATGAGGATTCCATGTTAGTCGTTTGTCCAAATGTAATTTGATTTTTTTAATAAGTATATCTCTAGGAAATTATTGAACGTAAAGAACTCTTGTTAGGCTCAAATTTTCTCAAACTCTACTTAAAATGATATTATGTTAGTGTTCTTATTGTTGTAGATAGTTTTAAAGATTGTTACGGTTGCCATGGTGAAATAAAAACACTGGCTGTATCTGCATAGAGAAGAGGTGTGATGGTTGTAATGGTAAAAAAAAAACGAGCGAATTGTTTTAGACGAGTGGGTTTTGTTTTTGGTGAAGGCGACAGTTTGATTTTGAAACACGTTACGATTGTTCAATGTGATAGTTGTTGTAGTTATAATAGTTTAAAGGCCTTCTGTATTGTACTGTTTGAACCCATATAGCACCATATGGGAAATATCATCGTATGTGTTTTTTGTTTTTTTTCCAAAATGATGGTGTTCTACTTCAATGGACGGTCATCAACACTAGAAGTGGGGATATAGTGCAGTGACGTTTCTTCAGCATGTCCTGGGATAAGATAGTTTTAACAGGTGTCATCCTAAAACGTCTGGGGAAGGTGAGACGGAAAAGAAATATCGGACAACCTTATGTTCTGCCAGGAGTGCACCCAAGGACTACGTGGGGTTTGAATTAAATTATGTTTTGTTTTTATTTTATATTCACTTTTATACTCTTTTGGATAATAATGCAAATATAGTTATTAAGGTTATGCATTTAAGTCAAGGTTGAGTAAACCTATAAGTTTTAATTGTTTTATTAATTGATAAGAATACTTTTGATTTCCCCTTTTTCATTCTGTGTACATATATTTCTTATTATTATTAAACTTTTGTGCATATAGTTTAAACTTGTTAATTTACTTTTTTTTTGTTTTTATTCACTGAATATTACGATAATTCAATAGGAGGGTAGGTAACACCCCTAGATTTTCTGTTATCTACATGTAAAGGTATTCGCCAGTGGTCATAATTCAATTGTTTATATAGGTGTATATTTTAGTTATATTGTGGGCATAACGTTTCGGGATTTTCGTAATTTCCAAGGAAAAAATAGCGTGACGCCTAAGGAGTAATTTATTCTTTATGGTTTTGTCTTTTTTTTTTCCTTTTGCGATTATATTTTTTTTTCCCTTTAACCCATCCCCTTCTTCGCTGAGCGTGGGCAAGTATAAACGATGAATATATAACTAAGGATAAATCAAAATTTGCATCGGTTATAAGATATAGAACACCAAATGAAAATTTAATATATTTTACGTTTTGAAACAGCCGCCATTTTTTGAGGAGAAATATAAATATACGTGAAATAACTGACTTTTTTTCCTGGGCTCTTGTACTAGTATATTTATGATTAGATTAGGTAAGATATTTGTTTAATTTAAGTAACTGGGGCCGTCCGTAGCTCAGTGGTTGGGCACAGTCTGAGATCTACTGGTGGTGTCGGTTTGAATCCGGGCGTGAGCGGTGACTTGTTGGATTCAGTGGCGGTCCCAAACAAATAAAAATCTTTGACCCCCAACCATATAATTGAATTAATAACTGGCTTAATAGAAAATTCCAATGCCATTAAAATATAAAGATTTGTTTAATCCTATTTTTGAAATTTTTATTTATATGATAGTTACATTTTCGGAATTTGTCTCTGTTATGAAAACATCATTCACGTATCCTTCATCCAACGTCGTATATTTGAATTTCAGTATGCAGTTGATTGCTAATTCTAGATATATTATGATTTTTTTCAGGGACGTTTTATTTTAAATTGTTTTTTAAATATACTCTTCTCTTCTTCTTTCACAAAGGTTAAAAAAAAAAAACTCCAGAATTTTAAATATAGCACGTTTTTTTTTCTTTTAATCTTACTGCTCTCCAGATCATCTGGAAATTCTCTCTTCCCGACGAAGATATTCGCAAAACTGCATTAATACAAATTGGTGTCGACGAGAAGGAAGATACTTGCTGGAAGGATTAGCGAGGCCGAGGGAAAAGATTCCTGGAACTGGGGGAGGGGGGAGCTACCTCAGGGAAATTCGTTGAGATTTTCCTTTTTTTTTTTTCTCCCTTGTTTTGATGAAAAGAAGGCAGGGTTGTGATGGTCCAAGACCGCCTTACGGGTCTACGACGAATCCTTTTTCGTAGCAAGCAAAATAGTTTTTTTAAAGAAAGGGGTTTTCGTGTATTTCGCCCAAAAGATATCTTTGAACATATTTATGTCTAGATGAAAGTTATTAACTGTGGAGATTAAAATATATATATGATTTATGTAAATGTACATTAGGTCAAAGGAAACATTTTCACTCTAACAGAAAATGGATTAAAAACTTCGTGTCAAAAAGAAATGAAAACTAGTTCTTAACTATTTAAGTTGTTTTCCTGCTATGTAGGGCTTCATCACAAGTTGTCATATTACGGACAAAAGAGTAATATAAGAAAGATGTTAAGGTGGAGCTATACAAAGTATCGAAATCTTAAATAAAAAGTTAAGGAGGATAAAGAAAAATACAAAAATAATTAACATAATGGAGACTAGTGAACTGATACATAGGAGTATATATTATTGATAAATATATAATAATTTAATTTACTAAGGAGATATAATAAAAAAAAAAACTGAAAAAATAATTAATAATATTGAGGTAATAGTTAATGTTATCATAAATAATGATGGGAACTGAAAGTGATAGCGATTTGTGTAAAGTATCAACTGATATGGAATTTTAATAATCAACTGCTATGGAAATTTAAATGAAGATATGTGATAAATGTAAACGTCAGAGGGGTAGACCGAAACGTAGATGGGAGGATTACGTTAAAACTTATTTAGTAGAATTGTATGATGAGAGCAATTGGTGGTATCGGCATCGAACCAACGGGTTCTTTAGGCCTTCATTATTATTACTATTATTATGTGAAAAATAGCACGACAAGTAAATAATAATGCAAAGTACATAAAAATATAATGTAGAAGGAACCTTGTAGAATTAGAAAAAGGTAATGCTGGGAATGATAATTGTTAAGAACAGTATTTTTCAAATTAAAAAAAAAATCGTACAGTTAAGGATAAATAAAATGACAGAAAATAATTAGAATTATAATAAATTAATAACATATAATTGTAGGAAGGTAGTCCGAGTGGCGGTCAATAAAGGTATCAAAATAGTAAATGAAAACTATTTATTGTTAACCAACCCAACTTTGCAGTGGGACTTAGAGTCGCCAAGGCTATCATCTTGAACAGCCTTGATGAAGCTCCATAAAGTGGGGCTAAACGTCGGAAAATAAATAGTTTTTTACTATTTTTTTTTTATTATCATATTCTTTATTATTTCAAATAATAATAATTATTTAAGGGAGAATACATATAGATGGAATAGAAACTGATTACTATTTGATACAGCAAGGTGTGATAGAATTCTAAATACAGAACTTGAGTAATAAACTGTAGGAACATACTCATCAGAATTAGTTATGAATATGGTAAAGAGGTAGCTGTACAAAGGTAAGCAGGAGGTGAAATAAATATGATAAATGTGAGTTATAGTAAAAGGAAACATAAAGAAAATTAATAAAAATAACAAATCAACAGAGAAGAGGGTAACTGTCAGACTGAAACTAAGATGGCAACTGCCAAAGTGGGGATCCGTTCTCAGATATAAAATTTTCTTAAACCGTCGAACATCAAACATATAAAATCTTCTTAATTCAAAATCCTTAGAGCCATAGTTAACGCACCCTATTACGTTTCCAACAGAACACTACACCATGACCTACATATCCCTTTTGTCCTTGACCTCATACCAACCAAATTCTCAAAATTCCATAGAAACCTTTCCAACCATCCTAATTCTTTGGTTCAAACCTTATCTAGTTCCATCCACCCCTACAGCCCACCTAGAGGGTTGAAACTGCAGTGGCCAAGAGACTTATTGTAAAATAAAAATGGACAATTGGAGTTCTGGCAATGATCAGATTCTTCACTCAAGTTGAGTCTTAGCGGTTTTAGCGCACTTGCTCAGTCTCCATTGGCTCACTACCAGTGATGTGGCGAGAGGGATGCGCTGGGATCTTATGGGCTCTGCTCTACCCCTCACTCGTGGGGGATAGAGTGGGCTCAGGGACCCTCAGGTCGATTGTGTAAATATTGTATATACGAGTGTAAATGTGACTAGAGATTATATTATTTTATCATTATGTTATTTTTTTTTCATACACATAGTTTGATTATGTTCATTTTGTTTATGCTTCTGTTTGTATATATTTTAAGAGAGATTTTTTTTTCATTCATTTATTTATTTGAATACTTATTTTATTTGATTTTAGTATGAATGTGATCAATCATCACTATTACCTATTGCCCACAACTGTGAGGCAGAGAGTAATATATATCAATAAAAAAAACTATTTAAAAATAAAATAAAATATTTTAAAGTCAATTAAGAAACAACAAATTAACATTTATTTGTCCTTGACCAACGTGTTCTACTCTTTCTTTATGGTTATTTTTCTTCAATACTTATTCAGTCTCTATATTTAATATTTTTTTTAATAATTTTATTACAGCTGACATCCCAACCAATCCTAACACTATCCTCACCACGTATGCTAATGACACACGTGTGCTCGCTGTTAATAATAACCCTTTAATTGTATCCCAAACTCTCCAATCCCACATCACAGCTCTCGAAGAATGGTGTTGTAATTAGATGATTAAAATAAATTACTGCAAATCCCATCAAATCACCTTTACCCTTCGTCGTAACCTACCAACTGCCATACAGTCTCCTTTCATAACGTTGATCTTACCCCTGTCATACAGATCCGCTACCTTGGACTACTTCTGGACAAACGATTAACCTGGAATCCTCACACAAGACTGAAAAGACAGGAAACTGCATGTCCAATTCGACTTTTACAGCACTTACTGGACAAACGGTCTAAACTTCCAATTCATTAAAAAAGACTGATCTACATGACTGTAATAAGGCCAATGAGGACAAACGGAGTTGAGCTTTGGGGTTCCACTAAATCTTCGAATTTCTTTCGTATCCAATCCTTACAATCCAAAATCCTTCGTAAAATTCTCAATGCTCTCCTTACTTTGTCACAAATAAAATCATTAATAAAGACATTAGTGTTCCATTTGTAACCAATCTAACCCGAACCAGATATCACTCCTTCCATTACAAACTCCCAAACCACCCAAACCCACTATTTTCTAACGTTGCTTCCTCTTCGAGGCGCCTGAAAAGAAAATGACGAACTGCTAATGTAAAACGTCATTAGAGTGCTACCAATGGGCAGTTTCTCTACTAGCCTGTAATATTCCGATTTAACTGAGATTACATTTGCTAAATGTATTATAATGTACAGTTGTAAATAGCAATAAATATTTTTTTTTAATAATTTATTTATTGATATTTACAACTGTATATATATGTATATACAACAAGTAAATTTGCTGTAGGTGGCATAGTAACATGATAAAAACATGTGGAGAATCTACCCACTGATAGAACTCCAATAACATTTCTAGAGAAGAAGATCTCGAGGCCATCTTCTTTTCAGACACCTAGGAGGATTATTAGGCAATGAAGGAGTAGCCAGGTTAGAAACAAGTGGATTTGGGTGGTTGAGAAGTTTATTATGGAAGGAACAGTATCTGGTTCTGGCCAAATCGGCAACATATGGAATATTGAGGTCCTGATGGATGACTTGATTTGTGACAAAGTAAGGAGCATTAAGGATTTTACGAAGGATTTTGGACTGTAAGGATTGGATTCTGGAGGAATTTGATGGTTTAGTGGAGCCCCAAAGCTCAACTCCGTGTGTCCAGATAGGCCTTATAATAGTCATGTAGATCAGTCTTTTGTAATGGATTGGCAATTTACACCGTCTGTCTAGTAAATGTTGCAATAGTTGGAATCTACGAGCAGTTTCTTGACTTTTTAGTCTTGTATGAGAATTCCATGTCAGTCGTTGGTCGAGATGTAGTCCTAAGTAACGGATCTGTTCGACAGGAATAAGTGAGGTATTATTAAAGGATATTGTAGGGGAAGAGGTCATGGGTTTACGTCGAAGGGTAAATGTGATTTGGTGGGATTTATTGGAATTTATTTTAATCCTCCAGTTTTGGCACCATTGTTCAAGGGTAGTGATGTGGTATTGGAGGGTTTGGGATACAATGTAAGGATCATTGTTCACTGACAGTAGACATGTGTCATCGGCATACGTGGTGAGGATTGTATTAGGATGGGTTGGAATGTCATCTGTGAAAACTGTATAAAGAATAGGACCAAGGATACTACCCTGAGATACACCAGCAGACTGACGGAATAGAGATGAATAAGCGCCGTTGTAATTTACTTGAAATAATCAATAAATAAATTTTTAAAAAATTGTATTCCTTACTCAGGCTTATCCTTATTATTTTAAACTTTTCTATCATTATCATTATTTGGGGCAATCTAACACATTTTTTAAAGTCGAATACCTTCAGGACTAAAGGCAAAGGTATTTTAACCATATGTATACCTGGTAATTTTATATTTGTCTCCGACATATGGTTAGCAACCGAAAAAAGGTAGAGAGGGTACAACTTTCATTTTCAAGAAGTTTAAAATGGTTTACATTGGTTAAATAATAAAATAATTTACTTAACTACTATTTATAATATTAATCAATATATGCTTAACTATATTGTTTTCAATGATGCGGTGGTTTGGTTATGCAATAAGAGAAGGAATCGGTGTTTGAAGGAAAGAATGGATGAGGAGAAGAGAATTCCAGAAGGAGGTTGCTCGTATGACGAAAGAATTGCTGAAGAAGGTCCTATAGGAGGAAATATATAAATCAATCGATTGGGATCTGGTGTTTAATGAGTATATGGATGAACGAAGAGTGAGGAAATAATAAAAAAAAATATTAAATAATAAAATACAATTATTCAATTTGAAAAATTCTTACTGAAAGTTGACCAAAAACTTCTTTTTAAACTTTATAAAAGTCAGAAGTTGTGATGATAAAATTGAATTTCATACTTTGAACGGAGTTAAGGTGAGACCGGCTCATGTTAAAAAGGAAAGTAAAATAAACTTTTGAAAGAATATAATATCCCACTCCTTGAAAGCGAATACCTTCGAGATATAAAAGTTATTGAAATAACATTTGTATGAAAAATACTTTAATTTAACAGGACTGGTCTGGGGTAAAGTACAGAGAATGGCACATGGCGCAACCCAAATACATTTAGTCAATTAGCTATTTATAATGAGATAGAGAGATAACTTTATGCATACCACAAATTAATATTTTAAATCAAATTATTCTCTAAATTGAAAAAAAAATTAATTTTTTTAAAATTTATTTATTTAATGTGATTTACAACAGTACAAATAATAAATACAATAAGTAAACATGTTGTATGTTTCATTTACACTTAAACATCTTGGGAAGGAACCACCCATTGGTGGTACTGCAAGCATTAATTTAAATTAAAAGATTCCGTGGCCATCTTCTTTTCAGACGCCTCAGAAGATTATCAGGGATTGTTAATAGGTTAGGATGGGTAAGGAGTTTCGAATGAAAGGACGCATATCTGTTTTGGGCCAAATCTGCAACGAATGTGATGTTAAGGTCTTTGTGGATGAGTTTATTTGTAACGTAATAAGAAGGATAAAGGATTTTACGTAAGATTTTGGATTGTAGGGATTGGATGCGGGAGGAATTTGATGGTTTGGTAGAGCCCCAGAGCTCAATTCCGTATGTCCAAATTGGTCTGATTATTGTAGTGTATACTAATTTTTTGTTGTGAATGGGAAGTTTAGAGCGTTTGTCAAGTAGGTGTTGTAGCAATCGGAATCTACTAGCAGTTTCTTGTCGTTTCAGTTTTGTATGAGGATTCTAAGTAAGTCTCTTGTCAAGATGGAGTCCTAAGTATCGAATATTTTCAACATGCGTTAGTGGTTTTACACATTGTAAAAAATAGAAATCTAACTTTTGTTAAATTAGATTAAAACCCTGTTAGTGGGTAGAAATCTCATGAAGATATTTGACAATGCACACAGTACAGAGATTATTATACTGTTTTTCAAATTATTTTCGTTATATTCATTATAAAATAATTAGAACCAATTTAGTTAATTTGTTTTTTAAAGATTGTTTTGAACAATAGATTTTATTTTGGTTTTATGAACCCAATCTGTATGTGATTGAAGCCCACTGAGCGTGGGCAAATATACTTACGAATATAACTATTAATATAATATGTAACAAAGATTATCATAATATCAAGAATAATAGAATTATGATAGTACAACATAAAATAGTAGGTTTTACAATTATAGTGGCTCTGATAGAGTTTACACTGTCACTATTTTCGGCGTAGTGAAAAATATTTCACGCCTTAAAATTTAATTGCATTTAACAATAGTTAAAATAACTTATTCTAATATAAGATAGTTGTAATATGTTTAATGTAGTGAAGACAAAATAAAGTCATATTTTATGCATTTATCATTTTCACTTAACCTACATGGAATATATGGTAAGGTGGATCCAGTATCTAGATCGTGTTTCTGACGAAAATATACGTTTTGATTTTCTTTGAGTCCAAATAAACGGAATTAGTAAAATGGTTTGTGTCTGATTGTTTGAATTTATTATTTTGATTTACGAGGGGAGGTGAATATTTACGCATGTAAACATTTAATTTATTTATTTATTTTTTTTGGAATATTGAAAATTATTATTTTTGCATAAACATATTTCACACTAAATAACATTTATATCAATCTATATATTGTATAAACTATATAGTAGTGTTATGTAAAATATTATTTTTTAAAAAAGAATATTCAATGATACTGTTTGTAATAAGGAATTAGTAGCGCTTCTTAAAGAGTCGGTAATGATAACTATGTTAGTATTAGTCACTGTCATGGAGAAGTAGAGTGCTGAGGCCATTGCATGTAATTCAGCTGTATATACACACTGCATAATTTATGCAGTTTTATTTTATGGGTTTAATTATTCGGTAGCCTGTGTATCCTTGGAGGATTGATGACTTCCGGGATGTACAGATGTATTTCTTCAAAGAACTCAATAGCAGTTTGTGTTCTTTCTGCCAACGGGAGTGTTGAATTTATTTTATTTCTAAAAAAAAATTGAATATTTAGGTTTTAAGATGTATTTATGCGTAGGGTGATCGTTTTGAGAGTATACTTTTTTAAATATAGTTGATCGCCAGTTTTTCCTTCTGAATAAAATAGAAGGTAGCCCAGCTTCAGAATACAGACTAAGAATGGGGCTAGTTCGAAAAGTGCCGGTTGCGATACGTATCCCAGTATGATGAACCGCATCTACTCTGGCTAGGATCTGGTGTCTAGCAGAGTCTGGTATAGTTTAATAAGTGTGCGTCTGAGCCACAAGAGATGCCGCTAAGAAAGAATTATATATTTAATTTTTTTATTACATTGTATTTTAATGTTGAGATGTGCGTCCAAAAGAAGTAATTATTAAATTTTTTTTCGTAATTATTTAAAGAGAAAAATAAAGTGAAATAGAATTATAAATATAAATGAAATAGAATTATAAAGCGCGAAACATAGGCGTTGATGACCTCAGGGTTTTACGCCCTAAGCCCTAGACAACAAAAACAACAAGTAGTGCTTCTGTTTATAACAAAAGACTATTTTCAGCGTCATTTGTTTAAAAGAGTCGGCTTTGAGATCTCGTAACAACTAGCACCGTATTATGTATCAGCGCCTACGACTGTGATACACGGCCTTCATTCTCGACTTAAGCTCAGATAGAAAATCCTTCGTAAAATCCTTAATGCTCCTTATTTTGTCACAAATCAAGTCATCCATCAGGACCTCAATGTCCCATATGTTGCCAATTTGGCCAGAACCAGATACCATTCCTTCCATGATAAACTTCCCAACCACTTAAATCCACTTGTTTCTAGCCTGGCTTCTCCTTCATTACCTAATAGTCCTCCTAGGCGTCTGAAAAGAAGATGGCCTCGAGATCATTTCCTCTAGAAATGTTATTGGAGTTGTATCAATGGGTAGATTCTCCACATGTCTGTATCGTGTCACTATCTCACCTACAGCAAATTTACTTGTATATATTTTTATACTGTTGTAAATAACAATAAATAAATTTATTTAATAAGTCAAAAATTCGTATCCATTTTTGTCTCAACACTTTATTTTTCACCAGTTCAACGTTTCGGCCATTCTATCCATCCTCAAGGACATCTTCAATATAATTTCTTTCTCACATTAATTTAAAGTTTCTTTTGCAGGCTATTCTGCCCAGGTCATTTTCTTTATTATAAGTTAAAAGCCTATTTTTTAAAATTTTAAATCATTAATATTTAATTTTTCTTATATAAAAT
>NW_027115598.1:59352-65007 GCF_000696795.3 Halyomorpha halys
ATATAAAAAAATATCTGTACCTCTGATCTCAAATATTTTTCTTTAAGCCAAGAATATTAATATAATTAAATTTTACTCACCCAATGAAAAAAAAAATTTACAATTGCCATTTAAGGCAACAATCCTGCACTCTACTTCTAGATACAATAGAACGAATTACACTAGTCGTTAATGTGTGTATCAGCTATGGAAATGTTATGCTAATAGATTTTAAATTTTACACATTTCCCTTGAAAAAGGGGATAATTTTTACTTATGTTTATATTGGAGAAACTTAAAAAAACAAAAAAAAAAACGAATTGAGCAACATAAAGGTAATTGAAAAAAGTCAAAATATAAACACTACAACATAGCATAAAACTAAAACACAATTTTTTTCCCCCAGAAATATTAGATATAGTTAATTACACAAAAATACAGAAGAATAACAGAAGTCATGCACAACGAAAAAACAAAAACAAAGAACATGCTGTCAATTTTAAAACCGATAAAAATAAATTAAGTGTACATTATATAAATATAATAAATTCTAGATTTTCTTTTTTAAGAATTTGATCATATTATTTTTTAATTGTTGATGTGAAGAAACTTCAAATTAGAATATATTATTATTCTATATTTTGTATTGGTACAAAGTTTCGGGATATTACCCCATATACATAAATTATTGTATCCTCATATTTGTCATTTTTATCAATATCCATAGTGAAATTTTGTCATTTTTCAGTTAGATTAGAAAATCCACAATAAGCTCAAAAGATGGACTACATTCCACTATTATTCCAAAACTTTTAGAGGATATGGAGGAAAATTTTGTATAATTTATGTTTTTTTATATAATAATGGAAAAAAAAATAGTAATCTTTACAGATGTAAAATAAAATTAAAAAACTGTTAATAATTTCTGAGATAATTGTTTGAAAAATGCAATTAAATTTACTTCAATGGCCATTATATGACAATATAGAAATTTATCCATAATAGTCATAATTAAAGCTTTAATTATTTTAAAATTAAAAAAAATATATGAAATTTGCTAAATAAAAGACGCTATATTATTCTTTAAATTTTATTGAAAAAGTCCTTTGTTTGCTCTACGTTACAAACAAATATTTACAAATATTTTATTTTCAGATACAGCAATTATTTGCTTATTAAAGAATTCCTCATATATTTATTTAAAATATCTTCTGGAATTTTAATCTATAATATTATTATTCTTTTAAAAATATGATCAGTCATTTAACCTATATATGATTTTATTTTGGAAGAAATAATCAGTATGCATTTCATTTAGATTCTTCTTGTTAAATATGCATATGGACCTAATAATTCTTTGCATTTACCGTAGATTATTACATTTATTTTTGTCGCTTACACTTTTCAGTGTATTTTTTATTTTTTTGTACAATGTAAAATATGAATAAAGACGTGTTTATAAAAAGTTTTTATACTTTCTATACATATAGTATAAAATATATATAAAATCGGAGAGATAAGAACGGATAATGAGGAAGTGTGTAGGGGGTAGGAATTTACGGATCTTTTATTGCATTTTTATACAATTGTTTGATTCATTTACAGAGCTTTCTTTTCCTTTCCTTTTTAATATTTCAATTAATGATCACCCAGTCAAGCAGAACCTGTTTGCTACCATTGTACGTTTGTACCATTTTACAGTGTTAGAAAATTCCTTTCCACATTTGATTTCGTACACAACAGTGGAAATCCTCAAAAGATGCGAGCTCTATGGGACTATCCCGATACCCTCTTGAACCAACTCCCTACACCTTTTTGCTTCCTCTCCACGGAGGATTACTTTATGGAAGGAAGAAGCTGAGTGCCGTCTCATGGATATCTTTTCCAAACGGGACATTCCTCAGTTGGATGTATGTATTTCTTTCACACTATCCTTCTTTCCTTCCTAGCCCTTTTTCTTTCGCTCTCAACATTTAAAGAAAAGCTATAACAAACTTTTTCACCATTGCCCAATGTTCGTCCGAGCGCCACATTTACTCCACCCAATAAATTACTCTTTGATCATTTTTAAAATTGTATCGATTCGATATTGTTCGTTTGTTGAACATTGTTTCAAATTTTGTTAATTAGCTTTAGTGGTTTATTTTTTATTTAAATAAATATACTAATATAAATTTATAAAGACATTATATGTCTAGCTAATTAACTTAGTAAATCTCTGATTCAAATTCCAGAACAAAGGTTGAATTTATAGGTTACTCACTAACCCGGCAATGCTTCAATTTTTTTATATTTAAGGATGTATATAGATTTAATGTACACAATTTATATTTTTTTATGTCTGTTTACACACACACACGATCAATCCGAATGTCCATCTTTGGTTTTACTGTCATTCCAAATGATCGTTTAGGGATTCCTTAGTGCCTGGAGCGTAGTTGTTCAAGCTTGTTTTTCTCACCAGAGTACGCGAACGGAAGGATGAAAAAAGTATTTAATACATTCAAAAATTATATACCAATATAATATATAATATGTATAACTATATTTATTTTTCAAGTAGTTATTTTTTCTAATTTTATGTTTAATTATCAATTGTTAAAAACAAGTATAACCAATATAATAATCACGAGCCCTACTAGCTTAATTGAATAGTATATATTCATAAATACAAGTATTCAAACCACCAAAAACTAAAACTAATACTTAGTTTTCCATAATGAGGATGATTAATAGTGATATTAAAAGAGTTAAAAAGTGTTGAAGTACGAGTTGGTAAAATTATATCAAGAAAAATTTACAATATTTACTAAGAGAATATAAGTTATAAAATTATTTTAAAAAATTAAAATTTTGCTTTCTTTTGTAAACTTTTGTGCCCCCAACGGATTCACCAATGACTGCTGATTAAGTAAATAAAATCATTCCAAATTTGAAATTGAACTTGGCCAATATTAGGATGGCCTCATGTGTGCATTTATTTATTTTTTGTAATTTATTTACAACTGTATACACATATATACAACAAGTAAATTTGCTGTATGTGACAGTGACATGATACAAGCATGTGAGGAATCTATGCATTGATCTCGAGGCCATCTTCTTTTAAGACGCCTAGGAAGACTATTAGGCAATGAAGAAGAAGCCAAGTTAGAAACAAGTGGATTTGGTTGGTTGGGAAGTTAATCATGGAAGAAATGATGTCTGGTTCTGGCCAAATCGGCAATATATGCGACATTGAGGTCATGATGGATGACTTGATTTGTGAAGTCAGGAGCATTAAGGATTTTGGACTGTAACGATTGGATTCGAGTGGAATTAGATGGCTTAGTGGAGCCCGATAGATCAACTCCGTATGTCCAGATAGGCCTTATAATAGTCATGTAGATCAGTCTTTTGTAACGGATTGGCAGTTTAGACCGTTTGTCTAGTAAATGTTGTAATAATCGGAATCGACGAGCAGTTTTCTGTCTTTTCAGTCTTGTATGTGGATTCTATGTCAGTCCTTTGTCCAGATGAAGTCGTAAGAAAAGGGATCTGTTCGACAGGAATAAGTGGGGTATTATTAAAGGATACTGTAGGGCATGAGGTCATGGGCTTACGACGAAGGGTAAATTTGATTTGGTGAGAGATTTATTGGAATTGATTTTGGAGGGCTTAGGATACAATGTAAGGATCATTGTTCACTGACAATATGCATGTGTCATCGGCATACGTGGTGAGAACAGTGTTAGGATGGGTTGGGATGTCAGCAGTAAAAACTGTATATAGGATAGGACCAAGGATACTACCCTGAGGTACATCAGCAGATTGACGGAATAGGGATGAATAAGTGCTGTTGTGATTTACTTGAAATAATCTGTCGGAGAGATAAGAACGGATAATGAGGAAGTGTGTAGGGGGTAGGAATTTACGGATCTTTTATAGCAGTCCTGGGTGACAGACTCGATCAAAAGGCATTTATTTTATAAATGGATTTTACCGAAGTGAAGTAAGTCAATATATGCCTAAATATTTTGATATAAGGCAGTCGTTCCCTACGCATAAAAGTGTGAATTGAACCAGCTCTCCTGCATCTCACCTCCACTTGTGGCAAAAGAGGTCCCATTTGGAAAATATTTGGAAGTTAGGCTGTTTTAAAATGCATTTTGAAACACTTTTATTGTACATTGCCTGTTAAAACCACTCAGTTGCCTTACATAAATCAGGAAAGATAATTATAAAATAGTTCTAACAAGAAATCGTCACAAAAGTATGCCATCACATAAACATTTGTTGGAACGAGAAACCCGACAGAGATTTTAGGCCAATACACTGCTTTTTTGGCAAAGATCCGGAACCAATTGCATAGAAGGGGAAGAAGTGCCGTAGTAGGAACAGTTCAATGGTATCGTTTCTCCAAGAATCAAGAAGGTACGTATGAGGAAGAGCGTGAGACTGGATCGTTTTCATCAATAACAGGGAGTAAATTAGAGATATGGGGTGCCTCTTATACTATTGTATTTGATATAACTCATTTTTGTATTCAAATGTATTTTTTCAACGAGGTCATCACCTCCACTATAATATATTGCCGGGCACTAACGCGATCTATATCAAGGGCCGCGATTATGGTGCGTACACCATGGGATGGGATGGGAACTACTGTTGTAAGATAATTATCATAAATGGATATCCAATGTATTAATCGAGGGATAATTAAATTTTAACTATCCTTATTTTACTTTGTTTTTATTTAAATTTTCATTTTTTAAGTATGTTTATTCTACCAAAAATAATAATAATAAATAGGCAAATTAATCGAAAGTCTATAATTGGAAAATGATACTGGATAAAAACTGCTATGAACTTTATAATGAAACAGACCCTGGCCTATTTTCTAATAAATAAATAAATAATTAGAACTTTTAATATATTATAAACTTTTAGCGTTATTTTAAGATTATCTTTATAAAATAGCTTTCCAAAAATTGGTTTCTTAATATATTTTTAAATACTTGTTTATTTAAATTAATTAGAATTTCAAATAGAATAAAAAATTTAAACTTATATAAGCTTAACGCACTACGTAAATTTATAAAAGCGTAGAATCATCATTGAATGGTCCATTAGGCCGCTATAAAGGGTTGTCCGTTAGGAGAAGTATCAGCCGGTAGTGGCGGTGCAGTCGGCGCAGACCTGGAATCTCCAGTCGGCCGCACGATCTCTCCAGGACCGGTTCGTCACGTCCTCAGGTAACTTGTCGTATTCGTATGTAAAGCTATGTTTGTATAATTTTTTATATAACTACAGTTATGTTATATTAATATTATACATACGATATGTAAAGATGTCGGTACATTATCATATCCACTTTTCTAATAAAAAAAAAATTAAACTTATTAAACTTTAATAGGTGTGAAGATACAAAAAAAAAAAAATGTGAAAAATAAAATTAAATCCTACATCATGTCGAGATAGGTGTTTAAGAAGAGCTAAAAAATACTCATTTATAGAAATAAATAAAAGGAAATAAAAAAATAAATTATTAAGGAAAACAATATAGGGTGAAAGGGAAGAGATAGTTCAAATTGAATATATGTATTTGATCGTGCATTTGTTATATTATAATCCAAGTTTTATGAAATGTCTTATGTTTTAATTAAAATAATTTTTTTTTTTTTAGATTATCAATTT
>NW_027115598.1:69677-74708 GCF_000696795.3 Halyomorpha halys
AATATATATAAAAAGTTATAGACTTTTTATATAAATTTAATTTAATTTTTGATTTAATATAAATGACAAAATTTCACAATCTAAATTAATAAAAATGACAAATACGAGGATATAATAGTACATGAATATGGGGTAAAATCCCAAAACCTTGTACTAGTATAAAATATAGAATAGTATATATTCTAATTGAATATCATCTCAAACATTGTTAAAAAAATTTGACATAATGAATAAATTAGGAATATAAAATAGATGATATTAGTTACATAATTAAATTTTGTAATGTTAAATATTCCGAAGAGTTAAAATAAAGAATTAAATTAAAAATAGAGGTAGGAAATACAAGCATGGAGGTAATTTTTCAGTTATCAAAATTAGAGATTATACTATTTTATCATTATGTTGTTTTATTTATTTATTTTTTTCACACACATAGTTTGATTATGTTCATTTTGTTTATCCTTCTGTTTGTATGTATTTTGAGAGAGATTTTTTTTTTTCATTCATTTATTTTAGTATGAGGTGTAGATAGTTGACCGTAGATTAATGCTTGAAGAAGTTTTTCGGGGGGTGCTGTCAGCAAAGAACAACATAAATAAACAAAACCATATTTATTTATTTTATGCCGACGTTTCGACCTGAGTTTCAGGTCTTCATCAGGGGTAGTGTCGTAGAGGAGGGAAAGATTAGTACTGTCTTTCAGGTACCCATTCATGAAGGGTCAAGGGTACAGTAAATTTTTAAAGAAGGACTGTAACTAGATAAACAGTTGTGCAAGGGGGTGATTTGGGTAGAATCACTCTCGACTTTCAGATTTTTACCCTATTATGGTTTACCCACTTAGTGAGGCTGAGTGAACCTCGTAGGGCTCCCGAATCCACAGGGCTGACACATGGCTTCTGTGAAACAGAAAATAATATCTGGGGATCTTTGGAGTAACAGTGAGCTACAACCCATCCGTATCCTCCCCCCGCTATGTTTTAGATAATTACATGTAATAATCCTTTAATGTATTTAGTAAATACATTATTCAAGCAGTGCCTACGTCCAGTACAGTATTTTTCTGTGCGTTAAATAAAAAAAGTAAATCATCATTAATTCGACAAACTTTAACGAATCATCGAAAACGAATTGGGTATTGGTGATTATTTAGTTTAAAAAAAAATCACCAACATTTTTCAACATTTTCTTTACAGAAGGCGCCTTTATAAAATATTTTTTATCCAGAACATGGTGCTTGAAATATCTTCAACTCGGAAGCGTTCAATCAAGCTCGCCCGATGATACGCGGGATTTGAACCTGTGCCAGCTACAAAGTGGGATCTCATCGAATGCAGATATTCTCGTTCAGCATCCTACCATCGTTTTTTTTTTTAAATCTATTTTTAGTATTTGTTTTTTTTTTACCATTTTTTAGTACTGTAGATGGGGTAATAATGAAATAATGTATATAAAAAAAAATAATTTTCCAAAAAAGTACTAAGTGAAAAATAAATGGACTAATTATTCAAAAAATAATATTTGGTGCTTTTAAATTTTTTCTAAAATATTTTTCTTTCCAATAAATTTCAATAATAGGTTTGTATAAATAGTCTCATATCCGGATATGTCTTTTAAATCTGGACAAAACATTCTGTGTCTTAATCCGTTAGTCGTAAGTTAATTATCAAACCTGTTATTAATTAATATTTTTACATTTTTAATGACTTGTAAGAATGTGATATGAGTAATTTTTCAAATAATTAAAATTATATTGGAAGAAGATAGTTGACCGTACGAAGTAGATTGTAGGAGGATAATCCGAGTGGCGGTCAATAAAGCTATCAAAATAGTAAAAGAAAACTATTATTGTTAACCAACTTCATGAGGGCTGTCTCATTGTAGTACGAAGGACAACTAAAATTTTTTTCAATAAACAAACACGGGGTCAGTTGTCCTTTGTACTACAGTCAGACAGCCCTCACGAAGTGGGGCGAAACGTTGGTTAAAAATAAATAGTTTTCTTTTACTATTTTGATAGTTTTATTGACCACCACTTGGACTATCTTCCTACACTTAATATTATAGGTACTTCAGAAGTTTGTTTTTTTTAAGTCCAATCGGTGGTAGGAACCAAAAAGGGTCTTTTTCTGCATTGAGAATGCATTTGAAGAAGGAAGTTTTCGGAAAGGAAAGTTTGTCTTTTGTGTCAGTCTGATGGAAACGAAGCTTACCAGATTTGTAGAGTCAGATATAATTTAGTTACTCGCTAGCACCAAATGTCAGAAAAAGATTTTTTTTAAATAATGTTATTTAAGCCAAGTCAAACTATTTCAATAAGAATAAAACCAATATAATATTAAATTGACCATTTAATCTATAATAAATCACTACAATCATATATATAACATACAATCATCATCAAAATCGTTCGAGTATTTTCTTCTCTAAAATGGCACTTGCGGACAATCGATTTTTTTTATTGAAACAGTTGTTGTCAAATTACTTAATTAAATTTTTACTGTTTAGATTTAAAATAATTATCTGTACCACTACAACCCATGAAGGGTCAGGGGTTCAGTACTTTATAAGGAAGTACTGTTACTAGACTAACGGTTGTGCAAGGAGGTGATTTGGTCAGAATTACGCTTGACCGCCAGATTTTTACCCAATTAAGGTGGCTGTGTGGACCTCAGGAGGGCTCCAGAACCCACAGGAGTTGACTTAAGGCTACAATGTAACAGATTCCTTTCCATCCGGATTCGAACTCGGGTCCTTTGAGTTCATAGCGACGCGCCTTACGCCGTTGCTACCGCACAACCCACAGAATCACAAACTAGTGCCACAAAATACATATTTAGGGTTCTTTAGGTGGAAGTTAGGAGTAATAACATTTTTCTCTGCCAAGAATAAAACAGTTCAACAAATTTTTTTTTAAATTATTTATTTAATGTAATTTACAACTGTACAAAATAATGCAATAGGTAAATATGTAGTATGTTTCATATACACTTGAAAACCTTGGGAAGGAACCACCCATTGGTGTTACTTCAAACATTAATTTAAATTAGAAGGTCCCGTGGCCATCTTCTTTTTAGACGCTTTTCGGAGGATTATCAGGGATCGTTAAGGATGAAAGATTAAGAATTAATGGGTTAGGATGGTTAAGGAGTTTGGAATTAAAAGACGCATATCTGTTTTGGGTTAAATCTGCAACGAATGGGATGTTAAGGTCTTTGTGAATGAGTTTATTTGTGACGTAATAAGGAGCATCAAGGATTTTACGTAGGATTTTGTAACGATTGGATGCGGGAAGAATTTGATTGTTTGGTGGAGCCCCAGAGCCCAATTCCTTATGTCCAAAGTGGTCTGATTACCGTAGTGTATACTAATTTTTTGTAGTGAATGGGAAGTTTAGATCGTTTGTCAAGTAAGTGTTGTAGCAATCGGAATCTACGAGCAGTTTCTTGTCGTTTCAGTCTTGTGTGTGGATTCCAAGTAAGTCTCTTGTCAAGATGGAGTCCTAAGTATAGAATCTGTTCAACAGGCATTAGTGGTGTATTTACAAAGGATACTGTAAGACAGGAGGGCAGAGGTTTACGACGGAAAGTAAACCTGATCTGGTGGGATTTGTTAGGATTTATTTTGATTCTCCAGTTTTTACACCATTCTTCAATAGATTTTATGTGTGCCTGTAGTGTTGTGATGCATTAGTTGGGTCGTTGTTTACAGAAAGTATACATGTGTCATCAGCTTATGTTGTTAGGACTGTGTTAGGGTGGGTTGGGATGTCAGCTGTGTTTTATTTTTATTGTTTCATTTGTTTTCAGGAATATTTAAGTATTTTTATTTCTATTTCTATTTTATCTCGTTTCATTCCCTATTAACACAATATTTAAAACTCCAAATTAACAATCTGTAGAACCTAGCTTATTCAGGGCACTGTGAAAGGGCCAGGTTGTGGTCCCAACGTAAACTGGATAAAGTGAAATGGGCTAAAATATGTAAACATTTGTTAAAAAAAAAAATTAAAAATGTTACTTAATTTTATAAATATATATACAGAATCTCCAGACAATAATATATGAAAACATAAAAGTCCTATCCGTAATGATTATAAAATTATAAAAATCGGCAACTAACATAATCTAGTTTCCCATTAATTATTTTATCTATATCTAACAAGCATAAAAAGAAAAAAAAAATCTGAAATGATATGGCTTGAATAAAAAGAACAATACCCAGTAATATAAACAGATACGAAAACGTTTAAACAATTACATAAAATAAATTATTCAGGGATGAAATTTCGTTTTGAAATTGGAACGATACTTAGTGATGGTTTAAATTTTACCAACGCAAGCAGAGAGAAATTCCCGGAGTTGGAATTTCACACACGTAGCTATGACATTAGTGTAATTTGGTTTTGAAAATAACAAGCAGACTGTCCCAGGGGAAACTCCCTGTTTTGTCTTAACATTTGTTGAAATATTATGCATTTTATATTTTCAAATCCGAATCAGTTAAAAATATTTTATTTATTTTTTCGACACGTGTACCTAATAAAACCGTGATAATGATTTCAGAGTTGTTGAATTATATTACACGTGTTATTGTTCAATGATTAATGTGCTATTATAATCAAATTCGATTTGTCCATAATATTTACTAATTGAAGAGTGCTATTAATTCTAAAAAATAAATTGTAGTTATTTATTTTTTGAAATTGTACAATTTTACTTATACAAACTTATCCTAAAATTTACGTAAACTAAATTATTTTGAGAAAAATATAGTAATTTAGTTAAGAAAACAGTTATTTCAAAAATACCTTAGATTTAAAATCAATCAAGTCGATGATTTAAAACTACCATGCAGTTTTTATGTTGCATATAAAAATTACAATACAGTTTTTAAGCACTACGTAAATCGATATTAAGATATGGAATATAGCGGAAGTCTTTTTCGATATAGAGCAGGCTTTTGATCGAGTCTGGCACCCGGGACTGCTTTACAAACTCGGTAAATTCTTACCTCCTACATATTTTCTCA
>NW_027115598.1:75513-82213 GCF_000696795.3 Halyomorpha halys
CTACTACTGGGTAGTTTCTCTACATCCTGTATCATATCATTATGTCATTATGATCAAATTTACTTGTTGTATTTTTTTTATACAGTTGTAAATATCAATAAATAATAATAAAAAAAATACATATGGAATCGACTGTTATTCTGCCAGTACTGATAGTCATTTATCAAAACTTGCAAATCTACAGTATCGAACATTAAGAACAATAACGCACTGCAATTATTAAGGAGAAAATCTTAAAATCGTTGGTACTTTAGCACCTAAACTATTTTCTTTTTACAAAATTATGTTAAAATTTATGGATTATAGTTTATTTAGAAAAGAAATAATATATCTCAAAATTGTTAGAAAAAAAATGTATTTTTATGGAACCACTATATAAAAATAAATTTGATAAACTTACCTTCAACTATATGGTACTATATATGTTCAATCATTTACCAAAAGAACTAATAAATAAATCGACCTCAAAGAAATATTTAACTAGGCACTTTCTTACTTCTATGATTCCCAATAACTGATTTTGATTCACCAAGTAGCCATATCTCCCTGTATTTTTTCTTAATTCTACATTATTTATTATATTACGATTAGAAGTAGCAATGTATTTGTGCTTAGTAATAGATATTATTGGATCTTTATTTTTATCATATTCTGTATCATCTTGTTTTATTCTCATTATTATATTAATTCACTAATTGTAAATTTATTATTACTTCAAAGTTATTTTTATTATTATTTTTTTACTTTATTTTCATGATAGCGGTTCTTAATTAAATTAATAGTTGTTTCACTAGAGATCATTTAATATTGTACTTATCTAACTTAAATATTGTATAGCCTCAACAACACTCTAATTGTCAAAATTTGAATAACTACATTACACTTATGTTTATCATTTTTATGTGTTATTTTGACACAGATTGATAGGTTTTTCATCTAATATGGTCATTAGATGTAATTTTTTTAATCAATAAAATAAAAAACTTAAAAGAATTTAAAGAAACAATAATACCAAACTTGTAATAAACTGTGGTATGGCTTTTATCCCTCACATTTTAACCAACTGAGCTCTTTCCAGTGTAGTCCGTCGTACATAGATGCTAAGAGCTTTCCAATTAGAGCATTTTAATAAACTAAATGATTGTTCTCGAGAACTATTTTTTAGAAATATTTTATTCTAACTTCACCTTAAGTTTTGTTTATTCAATATAATTAATCATTTTGTGTTCTTAAACAATAATAAAAAAAATATTTATTTATTTTTATTTATGTTGTTTTTTTGCTGACCACACCCCCCGATCATCTTCTCCAATCAGTAATCTACGGTCAACTATCTACACCTCAATAAAGAGATTCACTATACGAGGGTGGTCTGAAAATATGTCGACCAAACAAAAATACAAGTCATTTTTTTTTAATTTAAATTTTATTTTCCAACATGCTGATGACACATGTATACTTTCTGTAAACAACGACCCAACTAATGCATCACAAACACTACAGGCACACATAACATTTATTGAAGAATGGTGTAAAAACTGGAGAATCAAAATAAATCCTGACAAATCCCACCAGATCACCTTTATTCTCCGTCGTAAACTTCTGCCCTCCTGTCCTACAGTATCCTTTCTAAATATACCACTAAGGCCTGTTGAACAGATTAGATACTTAGGACTCCATCTTGACAAGAGACTTACTTGGAATCCACACACAAGACTGAAACGACAAGAAACTGCTCGTAGATTCCGATTGCTACAACACTTACTTGACAAACGATCTAAACTTCCCATTCACTACAAAAAATTAGTATACACTACGGTAATCAGACCACTTTGGACATAAGGAATTGGGCTCTGGGGCTCCACCAAACAATCAAATTCTTCCCGCATCCAATCGTTACAATCCAAAATCCTTGATGCTCCTTATTACGTCACAAATAAACTCATTCACAAAGACCTTAATATCCCGTTCGTTACAGATTTAACCCAAAACAGATATGGGTCTTTTCATTCCAAACTCCTTAACCATCCTAACCCATTAATTCTTAATCTTTCATCCTTAACAATCTCTGATAATCCTCCGAGGCGTCTGAAAAGAAGATGCCCACGGGACCTTCTAATTTAAATTAATGTTTGAAGTACCACCAATGGGTGGTTCTTTTCCAAGATTTTTAAGTGTATATGAAACATACTACATATTTACCTATTGTATTATTTTGTACAGTTGTAAATTACATTTAATAAATAATTTAAAAAAAAATGTTTCCAACATAGTCTCCTTGTAACTCTACACACTTCTCTCAGCGATGCTCCCATCTCTGTAACCCGTCCAGAAAGTACTCGGCGTTTTTCTCTGCAAAATACTTGTTCACGAAGGTGATTTGACGAAAATCACATAAATTGCAGTCCTCCGAGCGCAATTTTTAGATGAGGGAACAAAAATAAGTCGCTTGGGGGTAGATGGTGAGTAAGGCGGATGGTCAAGCAGTTCAAACCGTAATTCGTGGATTTTTGCCATGGCAACCGCTGAGAGAAACAGCGTTGTGCATTGTCGTGGTGAAAAAGGATTTTCTTATTATGCAAATGTGGCCGGTTTTTCCGCAAGTTCTGCCTTCAGCTTTTCAAGCAATGACGCGTAGTACGCTCCTGTAATGTTTTTTTTCTTTTCTAAAATAGTCGATTAAAATAACTCCATGACTATCCCAAAAAAAACAGTCGCCATCACTTTCCCAGGCGAAAAAACAGTTTGCTTTTTTTTGGAGCCGGTTCCCCTTTCCAGTCAACTGTTTGTACTGTATTTTTGTTTCGGGCGTATAATGGTGTATCCAAGTTTTATCAATAGTAATTAATCGGCGCAAAACCTCGAATTTATGTTCATTCCAACACATTTTTGGTCTAACGTGAGCAAACGCAAAAATGTATTTTTGTTAGGTCGAAAACTTTTCAGACCACCCTCCTATAACTCATTGACTTCATCATCTTTAGTTAAACTAAAGTATTCTTATTAAAGTTGATATTCCTGATTCAGACTTCAAGAAATTCTTAAATATGAATTTATAAAGCAACAGGAAAATAAAAATTTATTATTTGAAATATGAGGAGAATATGATGAGGGAAAAAAAAGGAAATATTTTTATTCCCATTTTTTCCCCATATTTCTTTTACACCCCTTATCCTTCTTTACTCTTTTGTTATTACCACTTCCAAACCAATATTATTATGTCATGGTCACAACGTGTTATTATTCCCATATTTACTGATTACTCTTTTTCTCTTGTAAACTTTATATCCTTGTATTTTAGTAACATCTGTTACATATATATTCATTCCCATTTTTTTCCATATCTTTAATTTCAAATAATTATTATAACATTATAATATTCATATTCCTTCATTCCTTTTGGGTTATAGAACTTTATATTTTTATTTCCTTAGTTCTCTCATTTTACCTACATATTTGTTTACCTATATTTACATTTTGAGCGCGGTGGTAAGGCACGATTAATAACTCCAAGGAGCCGGGTTCGAATCAGGCTGGATAGAAAATTGTTTTTTGTTACACTGTAGCCGTGAGTCAATCCTGTGCGTTCTGGAGTCCTCCTAGAGTTCACTATCATAAATTGGGTACACTTAATTGATTAAAAATCTGGCGGCCGATCTTGGTTCTGACCAAATCACCTGCTTGCACAACCGTTGGTATAGTACCAGTACTCCCTTACAAAGTACTGAACCCTGACCCTCCATGGGTTGTAGCGGTACAAATTTTAGTTTTAATATTTATGTTTTATTCCCCAATTTTTTCATTACTTTATTTTAAATAATTTTCATTTTGTACGTGTATTTACAAAATAGATTTTCATAGATTTATTCTTTCATCCAATAAATCCCACCAAATCACATTTACCCTTCGACGTAAACCCATGACCTCTTCCCCTACAATATCCTTTAATAATACCCCACTTATTCCTGTCGAACAGATCCGCTACTTAGGACTACATCTCGACAAACGACTGACATGGTATCCTCATACAAGACTAAAAATACAAGAAACTGCTCGTAGATTCCGACTATTGCAACATTTACTAGACAAACGTTCTAAATTGCCAATCCATTACAAAAGACTGATCTACATGACTATTATAAGACATATCTGGACATACGGAGTTAAGCTTTGGGGCTCCACTAAACCATCAAATTCCTCCAGAATCCAATCCTTACAGTCTAAAATCCTTAATGCTCCTTACTTTGTCACAAATCAAGTCATCCATCAGGACCTCAATATTCCATATGTTGCCGATTTGGCCAGAACCAGATACCGTTCCTTCCATAATAAACTTCTCAACCACCCAAATCCACTTGTTTCTAGCCTGGCTTCTCCTTCATTACCTAATAATCCTCCTAGGCGTCTGAAAAGAAGATGGTCTCGAGATCTTCTTCTCTAGAAATGTTATTGGAGTTCTATCAACGGGGAGATTCTCCACGTGTTTTTATCATGTCACTATGTCACCTACAGCAAATTTACTTGTTTTATATATGTGTATACAGTTGTAAATATCAGTAAATAAATTATAAAAAAAAATTCTTTCATCCCACTTAATTTTAGTATTAACTGGCTTAATTCGAAATTTGACTGGCTTTATCTGCTTATAATACTTTGACTCTACATGCCTTTCAACACTCTTTTGTATTTTTTTTTGTCTATTACCCTCTTCGTATTCATTTCCGGCATACCAGGGGAGGGGGGGTTATCTACTGGTTAAAAAAGTTATTTCGTGAGACCACTACAGAAATAAAAGTCGACCCCAAGGCCGGATTCAAATCGGCATTGCTGCAGTCACAAGCCAGTCAAAGTTGGTGTTTTAACTAGCTCGGCTACGATACGGCCAACTATTTTATATCTATAATGTTAGTATTTTTCTCATTTTATAATCATTCTGTAATTTTTCTTATTCATGAGGAGATGATGTTTGGTAGTGCGGTCATAGGACACAAATAAGATAAATGCTTATTTATTCCGGCCGAAACAGAATTTCTAGCCTTCATCTGGGCTGTAGGAAGTGCGCCTTCAACCTAATGCCAGGCACTACTTCACTTTTGAATCGCTGGTTTGATTGTAGTGGACTGTATAAAATAATGATAAATGAAACATAATTAATTGAAACGAAAATCTATTGCACAAATTACAGTCGAAGTAGGGGGTGGCCGAAATAACATGCGTGTTAATTAATTTTAAATAATGGGTCTATGGATTTAATGACGTTGATGATGATGGTGTGACTTATGTTGATAGGTATGGACTTACTCCATGTTATCCTCTTAGGTTATCCTCTCTTCATTCCTACATTTCTTCCCGCCTCCTCTATTCCGAGAGGCACTTCAAGGTGTCTCTACTCACTCATTTTTCTAGTAGAATATAGATGAAGAGAAATAAATCTGCCTCTGGCCAAAGCTCACTAGGGAGTGAGAGTGTGAGTGCTTATGTTTACTCGGCCACATGGGGCGCTGGTGTTACGATCAGCATTAAGATTTTGGTTGTATCAAGTCTTCCGTTTGAACGGAACATGGGCTAAACAACAAGATAATAAACAACCAATGAATAAAATGATCAGAAAATAACTAAAATTATAGATGCATAAATAAAGTTCTTTTTTGGAATTTTTTCTCACTGTCTCTGTTCTCTGTAGTCACCCTGCGTTTGATGCACCATTTTTCTATTGACCCTCGCACATCATTAGCTCATCGAAAGTTCCCATTTCGTATTATACGTCGAAGTATATTCGATAAGAACACATCTACCCCCAGCCATGTGCGAGTGACTATTTTTTGTTTTCTTTTCATCGAGCTTCCTTATTTTTTTTGTTTCTAACCAGCTCAATAAATGTAAAATTAATTTTTTTTTTGTGAAAAAATAATTTTTTTTTTAGTTTGTACATATATATTCAAATATATTTTTTTTTACTTCACACTTTATTCTTTTATGTTTTGTAGAAACATAACACTTCTTTTTTTAAATTTTATTTGTTATATTTTAATTTTATTAAATTATGTATCACTTGGAAGGTTATTTTCATAATTTCTCTTTCTTCATTATTATTTTTTTGTCATATTTATTTCAGGTTCTCCGTGTTATTTTAAGCCGAACCAGGGAACTTACTCCGGGGAAGAGGTCGGTTTTTCATTCTCGAAACACCCCTAGCCCCAACACATATCTTTTTATACATTAGTTGTTATTTTGTTTCTTATTTTCAGCCTTAATGAAAGCCCGAAATTTTGGCCGAAACGTTGGCACAGATAAAAATTTTTTACTTATTTGTGTTCTGCACTCACCGCACTCCAACCATCTCCTCATATAGGTTATCCACGGTCAACTATTTACTCATCATTGTTTGAAATATCTGCTTTTCAGGTTGGTAAGTGAAAGTTGTGTGAAACATATTGCTATGTACTAGTGGCAGATCATATATCAGAATGCCAGGATATTCACTGAAGGCAATTATCCAAAAATAAGTTAATTAATTGATTATAAATTGAGTCCTAAAAAACTATTATTATGATTGTATTCCTTTCCAAAGGCTGTTTGTGTGTTTACCAGTTTACCAATTAAATACCTATATATTTATAAAATGTTGTTACCATTAATTATATAGGATAATAAAGAGTGGTATATTGGGATATATAATAGTATATAAACTACATAAAGA
>NW_027115598.1:87878-92553 GCF_000696795.3 Halyomorpha halys
ATCAGCTGATATGGACCTGTCAGCTGACAGTCCGTAACTTATATATATATATATATTCATCCGCTCCTAATGAAAATATATCAATAACGGATAGAATTATCTTCCTCGTGGATGTCCGTTTTACTCCAAGATGATTATCAGGAATTATTAAAGAACGAGATACCGTGTTAGATTCTATTATCGAGCCAAATAATCGATAATTACGCGATATTAAGATATAATCGATTATTGACGACCCATTGGGAGGAAGAAAGAGCTCATTAGGTCGCTGGAGTGGAACTAATTCCGAGCCAGATTAAGTGAGTGAGCTATCGTTCGTGGGTTCTACTCCGTTTTGTCTCGAGATTTATTGACAATTACCGATACTTATCTCTTCATCCGTTCCATTGACCTTTATTTAGCCAGATCCGCAAAATACCTCTTCTTTAATAGAACACACACACACACTCATACAATAAGCTCAACCTTATTGTTTGCATAGTTATGACCAACCATGAAAAAAAAAACTGAGTAGTTTTTTAGAACATATAATTTCTTCTACTAATTATTATAAAACTAGATGTACATAGTATAATTTAAGATTAATTATTGAAATATAAGTTAATTAAAAAATACTTGTCCATTACATTGCTGTGATCCAACCAACTCTAGATTTGTGCCAGAAATGAATAGGGCTCTGTTGGAGGTAGAGTGTATGTATTTTGGTTTTTCCAACACGTAACTCTTATTCTAGCAGGTAGGCCGTTTTTCCTGGTAATATGTTTGTTTTTTTTCTGTTTTGTATTTAGTCAGTTTATATTATGTGTTATTAATTATGTCTTATGTTATATATAATATTTTTACTTTCTTGTGACTTGAAGAGAAGTCGTAAGTAACGACTCTTTTCGACAGGCATAAGTGAGGTATTATTAAAGGATACCGTAGGGCAGTTGGTAGGTTTACGACGAAGAGTAAGGATGGTTTGTTGGAATTTTATTTTATCATCTAATTAAATAGCATTTTTCGGCCAACACATCGTTTAACTAAACGAAAATCGACCGTATAACATATGTTTTTATTGTTTAAAAAGGCATATGTTTTTCTTTTGTTTTTAAACTGAAAAATAGACAGACAACTTCTTAACATCTCACTGCATACCTTCTCCATTTTCTCCTCACTACGCACTCGTAGTTGCCAGCATTCTGGCCATCTTGGCCAGGGCGGGCGGACTTCTTCAACTCATCCTCCAAGAGGACAAGGCGGGCGTACGTACGTCTCTTTTGTCGATCTACTTCCACGAGAACATCCACTCAGAACAACCACAACCGGGGCCCCACCAATCACCGGTGAAATAAGAAATTATTTTCTATTTTGTTCAATTAATTTAGTTTTGTAATAGTTTTAAGCTTCTTTTTTTTTCTAGTTTGTATATTTTTTGTTCCTTTTATTATGTTTACTTATTTAAACATACAAAAATAACAAAATTCGACTATTCTTTTCTTTTCACGGTTGGGCTAGTAAAGGTTCCTTTCGAAACATAGCACTTTGGGATTAGAGTTTGGGATGAAATTAAAGGGGTTTTATTATTAAATGTGAGCATACATGTATCATCTACGGTACATGTCTGCTGTATAGTCTAGGACCGAGGATACTATCTCGAGAGTTTTATCACTTATAAAGCATGATAGTAGTATATAGAAGATGCATAAAATTATTTAATTTTATGTTCTTAATACATGATATTACTAGTTAATTATAAACTAGGCTGAAAAAAAAGTAACTTTTTAATTCTTGCCTTGAATTAAGTATTAAATCGACCTTTTAATATTAAATAGTTTGGAAGAAAAATTACTCCTCTTGAAGAAAAGTTAGTACGTTGCGAAGTTTTTTGAATATTTAATGTAGCAGTAAAACCGGCCTTATTCCCTCGTTTTCATTTTTTTTTTTTACTGAGCTCTATTTTATAGTAATTAAGATTTGTAATTCATTTTTCTTTGCTTTGACTAAAAAGACCTATTAAAATATTTTTAATTATAAATTTTTAGAAAAATTATATTTGCCTTACAAGGGGAAGGTGTAGGGAGATGAATATTTTGCTCATATTGGGAAATAAACGTCTTTACTTCTTTTCTTGGGACAAGTTCCTAGGAAGTTAAAGAGATCTATAGTTATCCATACTGCCGTGTATCTACGGTTTCCCATTTAAATTGAGTAATAATACCATACGTACTGACTTGCCACAGCACATTAACATCTTATTAAAGAAAAAACGCAGAGCAAGAGCGAAGTGGCACAGGACTAGATACCCAGCAGATAAAACATATTATACTACATTGACAAACAAACTCAAAAGAGAATTTAAAAAATTCAAAATACAAAATTTAACTAACTTAACTCACAACTACTGACAAATCTTTATGGACGGCCACTAAGAAGCTTCTTAACTTCAAAATCGAAATCGGACGATGAAAAACTTAGGTATTTGGGCAGCACCTTTCTAAAACATTTGTGCCATACCCTGACATCCTTAATCCAACTCATATCGAATACATTAAAGAGGAATTGAATACTCCACTTCAAATTACCCTTCCTCCTAAAGCATTTCATCCTTCAAAAATATCCAACATCATTCAGAAATTACCTTCCCGAGAAAATCCCGGTTATGACTAATTTCATCCCATATTCTAAAACATCTTCCTCGAAAATCTGTTCTATTCCTCACCTACATCAACAATGCTGTACTCAGATCCAAATATTTTCCTGACCCTTGAAAATTATCCATAATCCAATTTATTCCCAAACCTCAAAAGCCGCCAGAATACCCATCCTCCTACCGTCCTTTCTCTCTGTTACCTATCATGGGAAAAATCCTTGGGAAACTCATCTTGAAACGCCTGTATCCCATTCTTGACTCCAACCACATAATCTCAGATTACCAGTTTGGATTCCGAACATCCCACTCCACTATCCAGCAATGCCATCGTGTGGTTGATGTTGACTCGTCTTCATTGGAGCGCGGAATGTACTGCTCGGGAGTCTTTCTTGATGTATAAAAGGCATTTGATCGAGTCTGGCACAAAGGACTGCTATACAAGATCCGTAAATTTCTACCCCTACATACTTCCTCATTAACCGTTCTTATCTCTCCGACAGATCATTTTAAGTGCATTACAACGGAACTTATTCATCCCTATTCCTTCAGGCTGCTGGTGTACCTCAGGGTAGTATCCTTGGTCCTATCCTTTATACAGTTTTTACAGCTGACATCCCCACCCATCCTATCCTCACCACGTATGCCGATGATACATGCCTATTGTCAGTGAACAATGATCCTTACATTGTATCCCAAACCCTCAATCCCACATCACTACCCTTGAAGAATAGTGGTGAAAATTAATTCCAAATCACATTTACCCTTCGTCGTAAATCAATGATCTCTTGCCCTACAGTATCCTTCAATAATACCCCACTTATTCCTGTCGAACAGATCCGTTACTTAGGACTAAATCTGGACAAACGACTGACATGGAATCCTCATACAAGACTGAAAAGCCAGGAAACTGCTCGTCGATTTCGACTATTACAACATTTACTAGACAAACGGTCTAAATTGGCAATACATTACAAAAGACTGATCTACATGACTATTATAAGGCCTATCTGGACATACGGAGTTGAGCTTTGGGGCTCCACTGAACCATCAAATTCCTCCCGAATCCAATTCTAACAGTCCAAAATCCTTCGTAAAATACTTTATGTTACCGATTTGGCCAGAACCAGATACCATTCCTTCCATGGAAAACTTTCCAACCACCCAAATCCACTTGTTTCTAACCTGGCTTCTTCTTCATCACCTAATAATCCTCCTAGGCGTCTGAAAAGAAGATGGTCTCGAGATATTCTCCTCTAGAAATGTTATTGGGGTTCTATCAATGGGTAGATTCTTCACATGTTTGTATCATGTCACTATGTCATCTACATCAAATTTACTTGTTGTATATATGTTATTCAGTTGTAAATAACAATAAATAAATGATTGAATAATTGAGTAAACCCACTCTACAACGGAAAATCGACTGCATCCCAAGTCTAAATTATCATTTAAATATAACTTATTTATTTCTTAGGGTATCAGAAAGGCTGCGCTCTGACCAGGAGGAGCAAGTACTAGTGCTTGCTAGAATTGTAGTAGTGAATGCTAAATCATAGTCGTATATACGCAATATCCACTAGCAATAGCTAGAGTAGAAATGCAAATGTTGAAAAATACGTCTATTGGTGGCAGTAAATCGCGACAACTAACCCGGCAGGTACATGCTCTAATCCAATACTTAGCCAGCTCGGGGCCAATAAAGCTACATCCTGCGAACCTTGCAGACCCGAATCCTCTCCTAAATCGGGGTTATCTCTGCGGTCCATACCCTCGTAGGCTACTTCACTTTATGGGGGTTTTAAAGTGGTCACAATGTTCTCTGCCTGTTTTTCTGATTTAAACAATCTCATTGTTCTAAGCTTATCTCATTCTGTTGTAATAATATATTCTATCAGAATTTGAGTTGTTTTATTAAACAGGGAAGTTTGGGCAAAATAAAACTGGTGATTTTCAGTTCTCATTTACAGAACACTAATTTAATATATAGTTGACTGTAAAAATTGATATATAAGAAGATGGTCAGGGTTGCGGTCAAAAGTGAAA
>NW_027115598.1:92903-94362 GCF_000696795.3 Halyomorpha halys
TTTTATATTTTACGTATTTTTATATGAAACTTTTACTCTTGCCATTGTTACTTGTTTTTTATTCTTTTCATTGTATCTTATCTTTGTATTTTTATTCCTATCATTGTATCATTTTAGCCCTGATGAAGCCCTGCAAAGTGGGACGAATCGTCGGAAAATAAATAGTTGTAAACTATTTTTGTTTCTCTTTTGACCGCAACCTTGACCATCTTCTTATATATCAATTTTTACGGTCAACTATATATACATATATAGAATATTTTATTTAACATTTTGTAACAGCCACCATTTTTATCCTCCTACTTATACTTGGTAGACTCATCAATTTTGACTAGTAATTTTGCATGGGTTTTATTTAAGTAGTATTAAGTTTGGGTGAAATAACAAATTTCTTCAACCTCTTGGGCTCTTGTGCTATTCCGTTTTGAAACTTGACCGTTTGCTTCCTCCTTGGAAGATGAACGCTGGTTGGAGCACTTCATCCTGAGTCTATTGGTGGCCGGGAATGGACCGCAGGCGGGCAGAATATTGGTCAGCCGAAGGTAACCGGGGCATTAATACAGGTGCCATATTTAGTGAAGTGGCCACTGGGATATTCCCTCCAGATTTATAGGGCACCAGTTTCCGGCAGCGGCCATTTCCTCTCGTCCTCTCCGCTATCTAGGAACCACTGCCTCCGGATAAACAGCCCACTTCGAACGAACCTGCCTCTGTGAGAGGTAGAGGACGCTAAAGCCAAATTTGGAACCAGAAATAAAAAGTCTTTTAAAAGAAAACTATTTATTGTTAACCAACGTTTCGGCCCAATTTGCAGGATTCCGTCAGGGCTGTCAGATGGTAGCACAAAGCACTACTCTGCACTCAGTTGTGCTTTATACCATCAGGCAGCCCTGACGAAGTCCTGCAAATTGGGTCGAAACGAATAAATAGTTTTCTTTTACTATTTTGATACCTTTATTGACCGCCTCTCGTACTATCTTCCTTCAATCTACTTCATACGTTCAACTATCTTCATCCAAAACCTTCAGAATGACAGCCCCCTTACCTATATACTTCATATAGGAAACTAAAAATAAAATCTTACTCTTGTAATAACTAACATAGAAGAACAATAAATATCAATATATGTATATATAGTTGACTGTAAAAATTTGAATATAAAAGATGATCAGGGTTGCGGTCAAAAAAAGAACAAATAGTTTAAAACTATTTTAATGTCCGACGTTTCGCCCCACTTTGCAAGGCTACAAAGATACAAAAAATTTGTATCTTTTTATATTTTTGTACCATTTTAGCCCTGATGAAGCCCTGCAAAGTGGGGCAAAACGTCGGACATTAAAGTAGTTTTAAACTATTTGTTCTTTTGAGGTGTAGGTAGTTGACCGTAGATTAATGATTGGAGAAGTTTGTCGGGGGGTGCGGTCAGCAAAGAACAACATAAATAAACAAAACCATATTT
>NW_027115598.1:94842-103159 GCF_000696795.3 Halyomorpha halys
AACTCAGGTCGAAACGTCGGCATAAAATAAATAAATATGGTTTTGTTTATTTATGTTGTTCTTTGCTGACCGCACCCCCCGACAAACTTCTCCAACCATTTGTTCTTTTTTTGACCGTAACCTTGACCCATCTTATATTTTAATATTTCTCAATTTTTTCATATTTTATATTCGTTGATTGCTCATTACTATTAACAACAAGAGAGATATTTTTTTTCTGCTACTATAAATATTAATAAATTAGGATGTAAAAAATATTAACCCGGGAGAGGTGTAGTCTTGAGCATTTTGGGAAAATAAACGCCTATATTTTCCTTATACTTCATCTGTTTTGTTTATACTTTTGTTTACCTTCGATTGACGCTTTGATGTTGTTACAGCCCCTTGCTTATGTTTCTCGCTCATTTACCTTTCCATTTATACTGAATTCAGTTTTGCTCTGGTCTCCTCGCAACGGTAAGAATGAGCATTTCACTCATCTGTACTCTCCTAAAGTTACATAATTTTTTCTTGTTTTTTTCCATTTGAGTATTTTTCTCACCTGGACACCTCCTGAGTTACTTATTTTAAATTATGAGCCAAGGCAAGAAAATCTTAGATCTTTTACTAAATATTGAGTCTTCAGCCCCTGGTGGAAGATCTACAATTTAAAATTTTTAATTCAAATTGCATTGAAAATAATCCCAAAAATGTTTGTCATCTCCATATCCACTTAAATAAAATACTTTTTTTAAATTTATTTATTTAATGTAATTTACAACTGTACAAAATAATAAAATAAGTAAATATGTTGTATGTATCATATACACTTGAAAATCATAGGAAGGAATGGATGCGGGAGAAATTTGATGGTATGGTGGAGCTCCAGAGCTCAATTCCATATGTCCAAATTGGTCTGATTATTGTAGTGTATACTAATTTTTTTTTAATGAATGGGAATCTTAGAGCGTTTGTAAATGTTGTAGCAATCGGAATCTACGAGCAGTTTCTTATCGTTTCAGTCTTGAGTGTGGATTCCAAGTAAGTCTCTTGTCAAGATGGAGTCCTAAGTATGGAATCTGTTCAACAGGCGTTAGTGGAGTATTTAGAAAGGATACTGTAGGAGAGGATGGTAGAGGTTTACGACGGAGAGTAAAGGTGATCTGATGGGATTTGTCAGGATTTATTTTGATTCTCCAGTTTTGACACCAGCCTTCAATATATGGTAAGTGTGTCTGTAGTGTTTGTGATGCATTAGTTGGGTCGTTAAATAAAATAGAAAACAAAAATAGAACAAATTGTCTATCATGAGATAAATTCTCAAGGGACACCTATAAGGGGAAGAATAAGTGGGACACTCCTACTGGATTAACCTAGTTCCTGCCTGGAATGCAGAGTTTTAAGAAAGTTTGACTGTGAGAGCGCATACACAATGGGTTCAGTCTGATAAATGATTTTGTTACCAGATTTATTTGATAGTAAGTTTTATAATTTCACTTAAACTATATCTAAGCTTTTCAATTTACAGAATAACTTCATAGAATTAAGTATAATGTTAGAATTGACTCAAAAAACATTTAGCATTCAATAATACAGAATTTATATTTTATCGTACTGGTTTATTTTTTATAGGGGCATAATTTTGCAAAGAAATAATTTTAAATTTTCCCACGAGAAATAAGGAGAAAAACCACTTTCCGGACTGCTTAAAATGGGCAAAATCTATTAACAATCATCAGCAAAATCCTTGGAAAACTCATGTTGAAACGTTAATACAGTATCATTGATTAAAATCATATAATCACTGATGATCAGTTAGGATTTCGAACATCCCACTCCACTATCCAGCAACGTAGTGGTGGACTTTGTCTCGTCTTCTTTAAAGCGCGAGTTAAGGAACCAGCATTATAAATTTAAACAATTGCCCCTTGCCCAACTGTAGGTTCGGTCACATATGGTTCCTTGTGTTCACATTTCATTACAAAAGAAACTCAATAAAAACAACTACGTCCCCATACGGCCCTTGAAACCATTCTAACAGGCCTTTCAAATCCTTAGAATCCTATATCAAAAGGCAATGGTAAATGGTACTCGAGCAGGTACATGCTGTCATCTAACAATGGACTTGCATCAGTCAAACTATTTTATGGTTAACATATGTAAGTCAGTGCACAAAAGTCTTAGGCCCTGGTGTCTTTCTTAGAACTCCGACCACACAACTTCTAGCCACGCCTTCCAGATACTTTACTTTTAAATCTCATAGGCTCTCTACCTCCCCCACCTAGTCTCCTAAAATTATCCGATTGGTCAAAACCCCTTCTCCTATTTCATTATTTTTTCTATCCCCTCTTCTCCAGAGTACATATATATTTTCTAGACTAGATAGCTGAGTAAGATATGAGTTAGAAGATAGAGACTGAGACTGAGTAACATGTAGTTCTTGTAAATATATTAGAATAAAGTCATTTTAGTCTTCACTGATTTTTTATGTTATTTATCTCGCGGAATGTATTGCACGATAGTTTTTACGATGTAGAACAGGCTTTTGATCGTGTCCCAATTCGTGTCTCCAACTTACTTTCTTAACATCCGTTCTCTTCTCATTGATAGATTATTCCTTTCAGTTCACTGGTGTTCTTCAGGGTAATATCCTCGATCTCATCCTACTCACAGTCTATACAGCTGACATCCTAACCAAACCTAATGCTATCCTTATCACGTATACCGATGACACACGTGTGCTCACAGTTCATAATAACCCGAAATTGGAGAATCAAGATAAATCCCATCAAATCACCTTTACCCTTCGTCATACTTTACCCTTTAATAATGTTGCTCATACCCCTGTACAACAGATTCGTTATCTTGGACTACATCTGGACAAAGGACTAACTTGGTTTTCTCACACAAGACTGAAAAGACAGGAAACAACACGTCTATTTTGACTATTAACTAGACTAACGGTCTAAACTTCCAATCCATTACAAAAACTGATCTACATGACTGCAATGAGCCCTATCTGGACATACGAAGTTGAGCTTTGTGGCTCATCTAAACCTTCGAATTTCTCTTGTATCCAACCTATAAATTCCAAAACCTTTTGTTTAATCTTTAATGTTCCTTACTTTGTCACACAAAAAAATCATCCATGTTCCATATGTAACCGATCGAGGCCGAACCTGATATCAATCCTTCCATTATAAACTCCCTTACCATCGAAATCCATGAGGCGCCTGAAAAGAAAATCTGGCCTAGAAACCTTCTAGTATAGAAATATTATAGAGTCCTACCGATGGATAGTTTCTCTACAAGCATACATCACTGCATTATGATCTTACATAAAGTTTACTTGATGTATTTTTAGTTTTAAAAATAGTCCCAAATAAATATATAAACAAAATATTTCCCTCGAAAATGATACTTTATGATGATACAATCTTTTCTACTTATGACTCACATTAGTGTTTGGACAGTAAACCTTTGCCAAAACAATCTAGAAACAGGAAATTAAAGGTAAATCATATACAAAATCTATATATTAACAAAAATAAGTAATAATTATCACATAGGGATAGATTTATATTGCATAAAGCAGTATCTTGAACTGTGCTAAGATATGCATGTCCTATGAAACTTTACTAATCTAACCAACTTAGACTTCTAAGTCATACTTCACAAGAATAACTGGGATCTATTCAGAACTAAATACTGGCACCATACACGAATAAATATGCTAAATATTTGAAAAAGGAAACTAAATGTATAGATATAATATATATAAACATCAAAATAATTTCAATTTCGAAACTGCTTAGTTCTCGCCTTCAATCCAAAAATGTAAAAATTAGAACTTACAAATTATTATCCTTATATGGTTAAAAGATATATTATAGAGTATATATTTAGAGATTTAGAGATATATTAGGGATATTATGATCCTTATACAAACTATTATCCTTATATGTTTAGCAGTAGAAACGCGAGCAATTTCGGTGATATAGATATAGGAGGAAATACGTTTGAACAGGTAGATAAGTTTAAGTATTTAGGTTCTACGGTAACTAGAAAAAAACGTAATTGATGAGAAAACAAAAGGTAGGTTTAAGGGGGGAAATGCTTGTTATTTTTCAATTTCGAAACTGCTTAGCTCGCGCCTCCTATTTAAAAACTTAAAAATTAGAATTTACAAACAAACCATTATCCTTTTCACGGTTTTTTTATGGATGTGAGGCGTGGCCTCTGACACTAAGGGATGAACAGCGTCTTAGGGTTTTCGAAAATGAAGTATTGCGCAAAATATTCAGACCGAAAAAGGATGAATTAACGGGAGAATTTAGAAGATTACACAACGCTGAATTAAGGGACCTACACCCAGTAAATATAATTCAAGTTATAGCATTGCGGCGTGTAAGATAGGCATGTAAGAATGTAGGGCTTAGTAACAAGCGGATCCCTAAAATGGTAATAAACACTGAACCAACGGGTAAACGTCCGAGGAGTAGACCGCAACGTAGATGGGAGGATTGCGTTAAGCAGATTTAGTGGAATTGGGCTTGGAGGGGCATCACTGGAAGGATGTATGCAGAGAGCGTTTGGTGGTATCGGCATCGAATCTTTGGGTTCGTTAAGCCTTTATTATTATTATTATTATTATTATTATTATAAACCATTATCATTATTATAAACTATTATCATTCCTATTCTTTATGGGTGTGAGACGTGGCCTCTCGCACTATGAGATGAACAGCGTCTTAAGGTTTTCGGAAATAAAGTATTACGCAAAATATTCGGACCGAAAAAGGATGAATTAACGGGAGAATTTAGAAGATTACACAATAGTGAATTAAGGGACCTACACCCAGTCAATATAATTCAAGTTATAGCATTACGGCGAATAAGAAAGGCGTGTAATGTTGTAGGGCTTAGTAATGAGCAGATCCCTAAAATTTTAATAAACACTGAACCAACGGGTAAAAACGTAACGTAGATAGGAGGATTCTGGTAAAACTGATTTAGTAGAATTGAGTTTAGAAGGAAATCACTAGAAGGATATGTGGAGGGAACGATTGTTGTAAAGATACTATGATCTCATTAGGGCTTAAATTTCTAAGTTTTGTTAAAATGACCCATAAGCAATGTATATATTTGTAGATAATATACACACAATTACATTTGTAAATAAGTTATATTATAATAAGTTGAACTATTTTACATATTTCGATGATTTTCTGAATTATGCTACTTTTATCGACCTTTCAAGAAATTAATATAAGAATATGAGTGTAAATACATAACTCTAACAATTAGCTATATACGGTCACTGTTTCTATACTTTAAAATATTTTGGTGAAAATTATTGCTACTGAGTGGTGAAAGGGTTTCGAGCTGTGACAACAAAGCTGAAATATTGGCCGTTGGAGTTTGTCGAGTTTGAAATGTGTACTTACCTCTGGGTATAAATGGATAATTAATATGTTCTAGTGAGTTGAAGCTTAACATGCATTACCGGTAAAAGTACGCCATGCATAGCCAATGGTGTGGTATAATCTGCTGGTTTATGGTGTGTAGGAAATGGCTTTTACGTGGTACTGTATTTTAGAAACAAAATAAGTTATAATTTAAGCAGAAGATCGTAAAGGGGGGGGGGTCGCACCCCATCCCCTCAGGAGTGAATGACTCTAACAAATGATAGTTATATTATCCATCCATACAATAAACAAATATAAAATAAAACACAATTTCTATAATATTATAATAATAATAATGAAAATTAATTTGACCTACCTATTTGACACAGACTTTGTTGTTTTATTATATTTATTAACATTTACATAAAAATACATTACATTATTATAGTACATTTAATACGGTAATATGATAGTTTAAAGATATGATACATACTTCTATAGAAACTACCCATTGTGAGCTCTCTAATAACATTTCTACATTAGAAGTCTCCAGGCCATATTTTCAAACCCTAGAGGGTTTGGGTGGTTAGAGAGAAATAAAAAAAAAAAGGTTCGGGCTAGAACATTAAGGTCTTTATGGATGATTTTATTTGTGACACAATAAGGAGCATTGTGGATTTATTATATGGATTAGATATGAGAAATAATGATTAAAGGTTTAATGGGGCCTCAAAGCTCATCGGCGTAAGTCCAGACAGATCTTATTATAGACATGTTGATCAGTATTTTGTAATGGATTTTTTATGGTATAGGTAGGGTAGAAAAAAGAAGAGAGAGAATAATTTCAGTGATGAAAATGTATATTAAGAAAAAGATAAGGACATTAATGAAAGTTATGAAAATAAAAAAAAAAAAACTCCTGGTCTGTGAACGCTGTCAGTACTGTTGATACAAGTTAAGAAAATATAACATAATTTTTTTTAATAATTTATTTATTGATATTTACAACTGTATAACATATATACAACAAGTAAATTTGCTGTAGGTGAGATAGTTACATGATACAAACATGTGGCGAATCTACCCATTGATAGAACCCCAATAACATTTCTAGAGGAGAAGATCCCGAGGCCATCTACTTTTCAGACGCCTAGAAGGATTATTAGGTAATGAAGGAGAAACCAGGTTAGAAACAAGTGGATTTGCGTGGTTGGGAAGTTTTCCATGGAAGGAATAGTATCTGGTTTTGGCCAAATCGGCAACATATGGGACATTGAGGTCATGATGGATGACTTGATTTGTGACAAAGTAAGGAGCGTTAAGGATTTTACGAAGGATTTTGGACTGTAAGGATTGGATTCGGGAGGAATTTGATGGTTTAGTGAAGCCCCAAAGCTCAACTCCGCATGTCCAGATAGACCTTATAATATTCATGGAGATCAGTCTTTTGTAATGGATTGGCAATTTAGACCGTTTGTCTAGTAAATGTTGTAATAGTCGGGGGCCCCCTGTAATGAAAAAATTATTTTCCTTTTAATGTCATAGGTGTTGGCGGCGAGCTATTACAGTACTTCACTCCACATGGTCTTAGGCGATCAATGGAAATAAATGAGGGGACTTACTGATTGAAGCGGCGTGCTAGTCTCAAAGCTTCTATACCTATATCTTCTGGGAGTATGCCGGCAGTCTATTGTGAAAGCAAGATTGAGGCAATTGACAGCTTGAGCAGTTGGAACCGCCAGCTTCCCCTAGTCAGTACCAAAAGCCGTAGTGTGTGTACTCCTTGGCGGCAGCAATCTGAATTATTTAAACTGAATCATATGGTTCGCAGAATTTCGAAGGTGCTGGAGCAATGGCGTGAAATTCAATTGAAGTTATTGACTACTGAACAGATTAAAAGTTTAGACAGTTTGTATAATAAGTGCTGTAATAGTCGTAATCGACATGCAGTATCCTGTTTTCTTTCTTATGTGAGGATTTCAAGTTAGTCGTTTGTGTATTGTCCAAAGTCTGGGGTGTTCACACAGACAATTTAAATCTAGATTACAAAAAAAAAAAATTATTTTTGAACAGTAAATTATCAAAATAAATTATTCTTTAACTTTAGCCGTTCATCAACGCTGTGAGTTCGAGAGCACTCCGGGGTCCACCCAGTCTTATAAAAATGTAGTGGTCAAGCGTGTTTCTGATAAAATATCTTCTTCTACAACCGTTGATCTAGTAACAGTCCTCTCTGAGCAGTTCTGTATTTTTTATGGCTCAAATTGTTTTACTATATACCTTCACTGTTTTGAAAAAAGTCAAACTCAAGATCAATGATTGTCCCAAATGTGTTTAGTATATCCGCCAGTGCTTACTTAATAATATTTTGAGCTAAAGACTTAACCAATTCGTAGGTGTTATATTATATTACACAATGATATTACAAGATTGAAATAAATATTTAAAAAAATATATATATCTGTACTACTATAATATTGGATTAGATTGGTGAATTAAAAAGTAGTTAAATAGAAGGGTTTTAAACGAGGGAAGGGTACATCATGTATGTTAGAGGGATGGAGTTCCAGTTAAAGGCAGCTCCGATAAAAAATGATTTATCAAATGCAGCAGTTCGGTGAGGTGGAGGGTAGATGTCAGATAAACGGGACCTGGTAGTACGGGATTGGACAGAAAATTTGAATTTCAGGATTTCTAGGAAATAGGAGTGGCGTTGAGTACTAATTGCTTGGAATAGAAAGGAAGCTAGGAAATACTGGCATCGGAAGGATGGATAGAGCCAATTTAGGTCGGCGTACTGTGCAGTTCATAAGACGTTCAAGTCTAGATTTGAGATTACCCGAGAGTCCACCATATACCAGGCAGCCATAGTCCACCATATACCAGGCAGCCATAGTCCACCATATACCAGGCAGCCATAGTCCACCATA
>NW_027115598.1:103589-108401 GCF_000696795.3 Halyomorpha halys
ACCAGGCAGCCATAGTCCACCATATACCAGGCAGCCATAGTCCACCATATACCAGGCAGCCATAGTCAAAGTGGGGGAAAACAAGAGAGGAAACTAAGAATGGACGGTATTGTTAAGAACGATTTGAACTAAAAACATTTTTTTTAAAATAGTACTACGTATGTTTAGTTTGTGTGTTCCTGAATATGGAAAGTTTTTTTCTGGTTCAACTGATTCTCAATTTTTATGTCTCAATTTATTCTAACCCGTAGGTTCTATATAAAAATTTGTAGCCCGTCTGCAACATCAGTTTATTTAAGTAGACCTAGCTATGAGGTTTGAGTGGGTAAAATTCAGGGCTAAAGTAAGTTTATGGATAACTGAATCTTGACTGTAAAACAGAAGAGATATCTTTCAGTTGGGGAACATGATTACTTATTACTTAAAGATAATCATTATACAGCAAGCAGTGTTAACAATTGTTTGTGTTTGTGATTTGTGATGTGTTCTTGATAATGTATTGTTTGCACCGACGAGCATTATTGATTTTATTTGTCTAATGAGTTAAAGAGAAGAAGAAAATATTGTAAAATTTATTTCTCGATTACTAAAATCTTTTAGAATCGATGCTTTGGAAATAGACTTTCTTTATATGCATTGAAAGAGACTTGAGTCCACAATGTTTATTAGTTCCTAAGCTTTTATTAAAATATATGAGTTGACTAACAATTATGCTCATCTTGTTATTTAGCATTTATTTTCAAAATTCCAATCCTCTACTCTCCTGTCTTACAGTATCTTTTATTGTATATCCCACTTAGGCATGTTGAGTAGATTTACTACTTAGGATTCCATCTTGACAAGACACTTTTTGAGACCCCCATACTAGACTGAAACGATAAAAAATTGCTCGTACATTCCAATTATTAAAACATCTACTTGACAAACAGTCTAAACTTCCCATTTAATACCCAATACTCTCATAAACTTCCCATTTAATACACAAAACTCTCATAAACTTAATCATATCTAATTCAATCAGACCTATACTTGGATATTCGAAAATAAGCTTTGGGTTTCCATCAAACCGTAGAATACCTCCAATATTCAATCCTTACAATCCCAAATCCTTCTTAAAATCCTTGATGCTCCTTATTACGTCACAAATAAATTCGTTGAAGATTTGACCCGAAATATATATACCTCCTTTCATTCCATAATTCTAACCTACCTGAACCCACTAGTTCTTAATTTACCATCCTTAACAATCCCTGTTAATCCTCTGACTTCTGAAAAGAAGATGGCCACGGGGTCTTCTAATTTAAAACCGCGATTGAACTTCCACCATTGGGTCGTTTCATCCAATATTATCATGTGTTCCGAAACATATATTACATTTACTTATTGTATTTTTATTTTTATACTATTGTAAATTTCAATAAAGAAATAATAACATTACACTTACATGCTGAGAGTTAGGGAAAAACCTTGCACCCACCACAGGGACATAATTTGAAACTCGTAGGCTTCTGGTCAATTCTCTGAAATTTCTCCACTATGACTATTGCTGTAGAGTATATGGGGGATCTCGAAGCGAAATTAAAACGTTTGATACATTGCTGTGTACTATTCATCTTCAGGTTTCCTAGGGACGCCTCTGTTTCCCGTTTTTATGCAGAGTTGAAGTGGCTTTATCCTTCCTACCGTCGTAAGTATTTCCTGGCATCCTTCATCTCCCAAGTCATCCAATCCCGCCGTTCTTCATACATCTCCGAGCTCCTTCAATTCAAATCCTCTATACGTTCCCGCAATACCCGTTCACTCTCTTCAGATTTATACACAAGGGCCCACCGAACCACTGCCTTCGATAGATCGTCCATTATCCGAGCCTCATCCTTTTGAACTCCATCCCTTCCAACATCCGTCGCTCCAATACCCTCCCTACCTTTAAATCCCGCCTGTTTAATCATTTCTTATCTATTCAGACCCCATAAAATTGTATATTAATATAATTGTAAATAGGTATGTTTATATCATTCTATTATATCTATTATATCATTCT
This sequence comes from Halyomorpha halys, assembly GCF_000696795.3. Taxonomy (NCBI): domain Eukaryota; kingdom Metazoa; phylum Arthropoda; class Insecta; order Hemiptera; family Pentatomidae; genus Halyomorpha; species Halyomorpha halys. Next base: position 105,631 of record NW_027115598.1, read on the forward strand.
ACCTTTCCAACCATCCTAATCCTTTGGTTCAAACCTTATCTAGTTTCACCCATCCCTACAGCTCACCTAGAAGATTGAAACGGCAGTTGCCAAGAGACTTATTAAAATAAAAATGGACAATTGGAGTTCTGGCAATGGTCAGATTCTCAACTCAAGTTGAGTGTTTGTGGCTTTAGCGCACTTGCTCAGCCTCCACTGACTCACTACCAGTGATGTGGCGAGAGGTGTACGCTGGAATCTTCTCTCACACGTGGGGGATAGAGTAGGCTCAGGGATACACAGGTCGATTGTGTAAATATTGTATATTAGAGTGTAATTGTGACTAGAGACTATATTATTTTATCATTATGTTATTTTATTTATTTATTTTTCATACAGATTGTTTGATTATGTTCATTTTGTTTATTCTTCTGTTTGTATATATTTTAAGAGAGATTTTTTTTTTATTCATTTATTTAATTTTTTTATTTTATTTTAGTATGTATGAGATCATTCATCACTATTACCTATTGCCCACAACTGTGTGACAGATTGTAATATCTATCAATAAATAAAAAGAGGTATTAAAAAAAAATTATATCATTCTTAATTATTTTACGTTTTCTTTTCTCTTTTTTTTTTTTTTTTTTTTTTTTAATGTTCAACTGATAAAAGTGAGAAAGTAACTTATAATTAGTTTTTATAATGACTGTTTATATTTCTTTGTATTTTTGTTAAGTATCTCTGAGGATCCTAATTTGTTTATTTCGCTGTTTTATCCTAAAGGGACTCGTCTCAGAGTAAATAAAGTATTATTATTGGGTATCTGGACATACGGAGTTGAGCTATGGGGCTCCACTAAACCATCTAATTCCTCCTTACAGTCCAAAATCCTTCGTAAAATCCTTAATGCTCCTTACTTTGTCACAAACCAAATCATCTATCAGGACCTCAATGTCCCCTTTGTTGCCGCTTTGGCCAGAACCAGATGCCAATCCTTCTATAATAAACTTCCCAATCACCTAAACCAACTCGTTTCTATTCTGGCTTCTCCTTCACTACCTAGTTATCCTCCTAGGCGTCTGAAAAAAAGATGGCCTCGAGATCTTCTCCTTTAGAAATGTTTTTGGAATTCTATGAGTAGATTCTCCACATGTTTGTATCATGTCATAATATAACTTACAGGAAATTTACTTGATGTGTATATACGTATACAGTTGTAAATAACAATAAATAAATTATTAAAAAAATCAAATTATTATTGGGAAACCTTCCTCCTACAACAAGGACACATTGATACAAAATATTTCAGGGTTAATATTTTTGTTTTTTCATTTCACAATATTTTTATTTTATCATAATCCGTAATGAAAAGGCTTTATGTTTCCTTGTCCTCAATTTACAATTATATTTTTTTAACAACCCTTTTACGCTAACACCAGCGTACGCCGCCTGTTTCATAATAAAGTACAAACTAATACTATTAGTCTTGTAGATTTATCTTAATTCAATTACACAGACTTGTACAATAGTAACTTGTACTTTAGTGTTTTTTTAATTTCTGTGATATCACTAATAGTCATCCCTATCATGAAAAAAATATGTATTAGTATTATCACCACACTAGTTTCTACACTTGTACTATTAACTAATACTTATTAGCTTTCATTATGAAACAGGGCCCAGATATTTCTATATCACTTAAATTGTCAAAATACAACAGAAAATTTACAAAAATGGTTATGTTTATTGAAAGCTATCTACAAGACTGTTAAGAAGACCTGGTATACTTGCTGTAACAAGGTGAATGCCAGGTTCTGGTCGATTTCCACTTTACTGGATGAGAAGGAGTTGGATAAGAACTTTTCGCAGAGCGAGGAAATAGTTTTGGTCAGGGAGTTCTTCAGGACCTCAAGTTCTTCCGGTTTGACATCCTCTGAGTCGTTGACTGTTACGTTGACTAATTTGGATATTTCTTGGAGCGTTGTCTTCATCGAAACTTGGTCTCCTTCCTTGTCAACGGCGACGGTGATGTTCAACTCGCAGTCGTTTACGGCGATCCATTTTCTGAAATTATAAGGAATGAATCAACTCGACCAGCTGATGCAGATAATATTATACATATGGAATAGTGATCGGATGCATTGCGATTGTGTAAACTTTGAATTTCGGTTTTCAACTGAAATACACGTTTTGATGTCCACTCAGCCAATATAACAAAGTCTTGCAAAATGATCTCTGCGTGTGTGTTTGTGAACATTTAACTAAAAAATATTGTTAAGCCACCTCAATTCGGCATTGTCTCCTTGTCGGAAAGCTTAACAAAAAATAAATAAACGCTGGCTTGGATTAAAAACATTTAATTGTAAATTAAATGATATCAAAATGCATACATTAAATCAATAACAAAATGAGGTAACTGTCCAAAATTACATAACTAATTTTAAAATAAAAAGGTCCTTCAATTTTCGAATAAAAAAAACTATGTTCACTATTATTATCTAAAATACCAAAGACAAAAAAATTACAATTAAAAAAAACCAAAAGACAAAATTGCTAGTTACAAATTTTCATCGAATTGATAAACTCCGATGGGTCGGGGTCTTGAAGTCCGTTCCGAAAGTTCGGAGACGATAATCTCAATCCACGTCGAAGAGGCGTTCCACTGATCTCATCCAGAGAGGTCTGGTGACGAGTACAGCGACTGGGCGAGTGTACTTAGGCTACTCGACTGGGCGTGTGTACTTAGGCTACTCGACTGGGCGAGTGTACTTAGGCTACTCGACTGGGCG
>NW_027115598.1:108586-120309 GCF_000696795.3 Halyomorpha halys
GTGTACTTAGGCTACTCGACTGGGCGAGTGTACTTAGGCTACTCGACTGGGCCAGTGTACATACAAAGTCGACGGGAAGACTTTACCATGGCCACAGACCTTAGGCCACAAATTGTTGTATTGTGGCTAATCCCTACTAGCCGGAATTTCACCATACAAACATTACAAATATAATTCCCTTATTCGCTTTCTTTTCAACCAAAACACAATACAGTGATATAGAATTATCACAAAAATACATAGTAAACAATGTAAATATATTTATTGTCTATTTAAAAAATATTCAAATTTTAATTAATATATATATGGCGTCAACAAATATACTCAAACGTACGAAACTAGAACTACATGTTTAGGGCAGATATATGCATGAAATGATACAGCAACTGTTATGTTAAAATCGACCAACCGAAAGTTCTTTATAATGCACATTTTTTCGATGTTCTTATAAAGGGTTGGAACGATTTTGAAAAATCTCGGTATTGCAAAGTTTAAAGTGTTCTTTGCTATCGGCTTGGCACTATCCTCATTAGATTAGTCACTTTCATTTCACTCCATTTTTTTTTTTTATCGACTTTTAAAAAATTGCTCGATTTAAGTAACCAAACCCGGCAGGAGTATCCTACTTTTTTGAACCCTGATCAACGTCTTCAGCGGACTGTTTGAAATGGGTTTGCCACTGTCGAAATTATTATCAACATTTTTATTTCCCTAGTTTCTTTTAAATCTATTTTTATTCATAATTCATTTAATGTTTCATTATTTTACATTTATTTTAGTGGCGAACCCATTTGAAACCTCTCGCCATATGATGAATTAATAATAATTAACAAAGACGAACTAGGTGTTTTTTTTTTCATTGTCTAAACAAAACTGAATATTTCCGTTGGTGATAGTTGTAAATGTTTTGTTCTGTGTTCAACTGTAAATATTGTTGATTTGACAAATATACGCTCTTTATTTAAAGAGTTATCTTTATCTTTACAACAGAAACTCGCAGTAAAATCTCATGGTATATTTGGATTATTTTTTATATAAATTAGATACAGATAATAATTAGATACAGACTGATATCCTCTGTGTGATTAAGAAGAGCAGGATGCGATGGTTGGGACATGTAGAAATGATGCACCAGGAGGAAAAAGGAAAAGGGGCAGACCCAAGCGTCGGTTGCTGGATGATTTGAGAGAGATGGGAATTGGAAATTGGAGGAGTCTCGCTGGAGACCGCGAAGCATGGGAAAGAGTGGTGGCACAGGCCCAGGTCATACAAGGACTGTAGCGCCCAACAGTGAGTGAGTGAGATACAATGATGACAAATCTGTAAGATCACTTTCCCTTTGAAATGGAAATTGTTATTTATATATATTCTATAAGGCGCTGAAGAATCCATATTTCGTAAAAGATCTAAGATATCCTTGCCTCTGTTAATGATTTAAAATAAGAAACGCTGGAGGTGTCCTTATTTAGAACAGGTTGGGTGCCTCTAGATAATATCCCTTCCCTCTCCCCACCGTATGTCAGAAATGACCAATAAGGGGGTCATAATAAAAATAATAAGAATAAAATAAAAAACCTGGGTATACATAGGAGAGATAATCTGGAAAACTGAACTGAGCCACCAGAAACGTCTACAACAGGAAAAATTTCTCCTCCAAGACACAAAAGTACAGTAGTAAGGCCAGTGATACTGTATGGTATGGGAACAGTCAGCCTTCTGAGCCTGGAGAGGGTCCTGAAGATTGAGAAGTAACGAAAGAGGGGTATAGGAGAAAATCCCATAAGGAAATATGTTGGAATTTAGAAGATCTGGAACATTCATCAGGACCAAGAGAATGAGATTTTACAGGAAAATGTTCAGAATGAAAAATAAGGAACTATATAAGAAAAATTTCAACAAAGTGTGCAGCTATAAAAGTATAAGGGGGATGTGTAAAGAAATGAAAGAGGGACTGAGACTAAAAATAACGGATGAAGACAGCTTGGATAGAAAGCATTTTAGAAATAAACTGATAAGAGGTTGGGATTCTTTTGGGAAAGAAGGAGAGACGAGGGAGAAAGATGGAAGAGGTTTAGAATGGAAGAAAAGCTGAAGGTGTGACAATGAATCGAAAATGATATTTTTTTTTATTTGAAAAAAAAATAGTGAGAAAAATGAGGGCTGTCCATTGATCAGGTGGTTGAGACGCAGATGCTGGCAACCTGAGAACTGTGGGCGGTACTGGTTTGAATCCGGCCTGGGGGGTGGGTTTTTTTCATTTACTGAGGTCTCACAAACTGTATAACTTGACGACCCACCATGATTAGGTTGGTCACCTCTAGATAACCCTCCCGTATGTCAGAAATGACCAGGAAGGGGGTCATAAAAAAAAGTGAGCAAAACGATCAAAAGAGAAAAAAAATATGTGACGTTAGGAGTGCGCTGCTGAGAGAAATGTTCAATCTTACTGTTGCAAGGAGGTTAGTGCAACATTGAATTAAGTAGGGAGGTCAAAAAGAACATAAAAAAATCAGTGATAACAGCATCAAAGGGTCAAAGGGAGGTAGGCAAATTAATAAAAAAAAACATATGAAATACAAGGAAAATATATCAGTTTATTCCCCTGTTTGCGTTAATTCCACATCTCTTCAGGTCCTGTTCCGGTTTTAAGTAAATATTTCAAAAGTGATGAAACAGAACAGTCGCTAATTTCAGTGACATCTACACAGGACCATTCTTCAAAAAGTTCAGGGCTTTCAGAAATCCACCCTTCGTCGGGCAGATTGGGTTGTCTTCTAATACTTTTTGTAATGATCTCATGTTAGATTGTGACATGCCGTACATCAACAAACATATTCAATATAAGCGTTCGTTTCAAGGGTTCATGTTTTTCAGTGTTGCTTGATTTAACTATCTTAAATCTCCTCTTCGGGTTTTATTTGGTATAAAACCATCGCTGGTTCAATTAATTTAAACAGGGCTTAAATGGTGAATTTAGAATAAAAATCTTCAGTTTTGTATATTCGAAATGAATAAACAATTATTTTTATTAAAATTAATTTATAATGGCTCAATACAAAATATAAAAGTATTTGGTGAATAAGTAAATGAGCAAAACGAGAATAGAAACATCCAATTCAAACGGGAAAATCCTATACCGACGATCTGTTCCGATTCCATTAGGGCGTCAGTTTGTTTGTTAAATCCTTGTAATATTGGCGGGAAAAAATTCTATTCCTTATCTCCAACTCAAAAAAATTTAAAATACTAATTTTAACAAGAAAATAAAAATACAAAAATTACTGAAAATTATCAAAAATTAAAAACAATAGTGATAACTCAAACACCAGTCCTTTAATTAATATAAAACTTAGAGACAAGTCCTGGTAAGTGAAATTTGTGAGATGTGCAAAACGAACCATTTTTTTTTTTAACTCTACCACCGTTAGGATTATCTGAGAACATTTCTCAAGTGGGCGCACATATACTTTGATGTATAGTTTTATAATAATTCTTTACATTTATTTACCTATGTATGAATTATATAATAAGCATTATGATCGTATAAAATTTCGAGTGAAATGAAAATGGATTAAATATAATTTAAATTTGGTAAACATTTGTTCTATTGTTTTCGTGGTGAGCGACTACAAATGAAAAAACTGTTCTTTATATAATGCTGAGATCTAGAAAACCATAAGGTAATAAAACAAGCATCATATTTTATTTTATATCACTTTTTATTTATTTTTTTGAAGCGGGATGGGGGTGTTGGAGAGTTCAAATAAGAAATTATTTCGAACAATGTGGACCTGGCCTTTGGCCAGAGGTCTCACAGTCTATAGATCCTTTGCCAGCCAACTTTAAGGAACAAGTTGTACCCAATAAGGATGTCCTGTTAAATTTTCTTCTTTCGAACTTGAAGCTCCTCTGTCTGCAATACCGATTAACTGTTAGCTGTAATAAAAAATAATACAGCGATACCTCACCAAACGGACACTCCTCTACATTGGGCAACAATCTCAAAAAAGAAAAAAAAACTATTTTTAAACTCTCCTGTCTGAAGTAAAGAATTTCGACACCTCCAAGGACACTCCTCTTATTACAAGAACCCAAGAGGAAAAAACAGTCAGTTACTTCACCCCACTTTTCAATTAACTTTCATTTCATCAGTCAGGATGAAGTCGAAATGGCCATCGCAAAATTAAAACCTTATAAAACAGCGGGAACTGACAATATTCCAACTTAACTAATCAAGGCATGTGGTGAAATTGGAGTTTCTAAAATACAGCTTTTGGTTAAAAAGATCTGGGAAATTGAGGAGATCCTGAAGAATGGAAGGAGTCTCTACTTATTCCTGTTCACAAAAAGGGTCCGATGGCGGATTGTAATAACTATCGAGGAATCTCGCTCCTTCCTGTATGTTATAAAATATTTACACTAATCTTAACAAGTCAAATAAAGGAATACGCTGAAGAAATTATCGGAGGCTACCAATGTGGTTATAGACGAAATCGTTCAACCATTGATCAAATTTTTTCATTGCAGAAAAAGTTGGAAAACAACGGGGTAGTTTATAAGCTTTATATAGATTTCCAAATGGCTTGCGATTCTATTGACCGCCAGGAGCTGTATAATATTCTGATTGTACAGGGAATACCAAAGAAGTTAGTAAATCTCGTACGGATGTGCATGGCCGAAACGTTTAATAAGGTACGAATCGTTAATCATTATTCTGAGATATTCCAGATTCGGTCGGATTTAAAACAAGGTGATTCTTTGTCACCCATCTTATTTAATCTAGCACTAGAATACGTCATTAAAATTGTGATGAATACCGAAAAGGGTTTAGCTTTGGTTGGTAAAATACCGGTCCTTGGGTATGCAAATGATTTGGTATTATTGGATGATGACACAGAAACTATAGAACTAAATACAACCGCGTTAATAAACCCCAGTTAGGAACTAGGTCTTGATATAAATACGGATAAAACAAAATACATGGTTAGCAGTAGAAACGCGTGCAATTTCGGTGATATAGATATAGGAGGAAATATGTTTGAACAGGTAAATAGGTTTAAGCATTTAGGTTCTACGGTAACTAGAAAAAACGAAATTGATGAGGAAATAAAAGCTAGATTGAAGGCGAGAAATGCTTATTATTTTTCAATTTCGAAACTGCTTAGCCTGCTGCGCCTCCTATCGAAAAACTTAAAAATTAGAATTTACAAAACCATTATCCTTCCCACTGTTCTTTATGGATTTGAGGCGTGGGCTCAAACACAAGGGAAGGAACAGCAACTTAAGGTTTTTGAAAAAAATAAAGTATTCAAAGTAATGGAAGTTACAGCATTGCTGTGTACAATATGGGCGTGTAAGGTTTTAGGGCTTAGTAACGAGTGGATCCATCAAATGTTAATAAGCATTGAACCAACGGGTAAATGACCGAAGGGTAGACCGAAACGTAGGTGGGTGGATTGAGTTAAAACTGATTTAGTGGAATTGGGTTTGAAGGGGCATCACTGGAAGGATGTATACAGAGAGCGTTTGGTGGTATCGGCATCGAAGTGGTTCGCTAGGCCTTTATTATTATTATTTCAATTACTTTATTAAAAATTAGGTATAATTATTAGTTTAAATCAACGAGTCTGCCAAATATAGTAGGGGAGATGAAATATGGCAGGTGTTTCAAAACGTTAAAAAAAAAATATTTCATTCGGAGGTCCATATCGTTTAACACTAGAAAACCTAATAGAGCATCATTTAAAGTAGAGAAAATTTACTAAAATACGACTTCTAAAAGAGCTGTTGACGTTTGAGAGTTCCTGAAATACAGTTTTTTTTAAAAAAGAAACATATCATAAACAATATACTGAAAAATCAGTAGTCAGTGAATTTATTGTGCGAACTCCGGAACCACGAGACGTACAGATGTCTATTAGCTCTTAAATTAAAGTAATTTTAATGCAGTTCACAACGGAGTAGTTTTCATGATATTTGCTAAAATAAAATGATTTCTAATTGTTCAAATAAAATGTTATTTGCACAATTCATAAAAGCTAATACCTCTACAGAGATACGAAGATGTGCGATACTACTTTATAAAACAGGTTTGGTAAACTATCACCACTTAACATCGAACTGTCGTAACGGGTTCAACAACCAGAACTGTCACCTTCACAAAACCAAATAACCCACTCGTCTGAATATATATGTTTTTTGTTTTTTTTTTACCATGACAACCATCACACCTCTTGGCTACACAGATGTAGCCAACGTTTTTATTTCACTATGACAACCGTAACAACTAGAAATCAAAATTTTGTGAATTTATCTAAAAAAAATTAAAAACTACTACTTTTAAGAAAATAAATATTATAAACCACATTATAGATTATTCAACTAGCTTTCATTTGAGCGCTGGCGGACATCTAGACATGGACATGGACAGTTCGTCTAAAGGTTCCTGAGATAAAGATTTCTCACAATAAATTCTCTACCTACTGACTCTTCAGTATATATTTCACGAAATGAAGCTTTTTAAAAAACTTCATTTCGGGAGCTATTTAACGTAAATAGTTTTAATTTTTTTTTTTTTTTTTTTTTTTTTTTTGGCCAAGACTCCCATTGGAGTCCTATACTGCCTAACCATGGTTGGGGGTCAAAGTTCTTCATTTTGTGGGACCGCCACTCAATGAAAAAAGTCGACGCCCGAGGCCGGATTCGAACCGGCACCGCCAGTAGACATCAAATTGGTAAGACTGTGTCTTAACCACTTAGCTATGGGCGGCCCTAGGTTTTAATTATCCTCATATTTAAACAAATTTACTCTACTTTATACCTTACTATATTAGGTTTTTATTGTCTTTTAGGTAGTTTAAAAAATATGGATTTCTTAATGAAAAATTAATTTATAAGATTCTTAAATTATCTTATAAGTGGCAGGCTAATAAATTTTGACTGGAATGACATTGCCTTTTTTCCACCGGACACTTGTACTAAATGTTGGTCACTCAAATTTGCTCCTCTTGAAGGTCAGTTTTAATTCTCAAAATTTCTAACGTTTAGGAAACCATATTTAATAAATTTGTCAGAAATTAATACAAATAAGTTGAACAAACTTATTCAATAGTTGCCACTAGTACGTGAGTTCTTTGACTTATTCTCTTTTTCTTATCTTTCTTTTACCCCTTTCTCCTTCTCCATTCCATTCTTATTTTTCCTAACCCACGTTATTACTTATATTCACCACATATGATTATTGTCATGTTTTCTATTCACTTCTTTTGTCTAACTCTTTATATTTTGTTTCTTTATTCAAACATCTCACTTACATATTTCATTAGTTACATATATATTAATATATGTATAACTTAAATTTTTTAATTATTAGTAAACCAAAATATTCATATTTCTTTGTTTCTTAACATTGTATAGCTTGAATTTTGTATTTCCTTAATTATTTTATTTTACTTTAATATTTAATTATTTATTTATACGTTTTATTTTTCACTTCATTCATCACTTTATTTTTATTAGTTTTCATTCTGTACAATTATTTACTTTAATCCTTCTGTTATACTTTATCTTTTTATTTATTTATTTTTTGTATTCAATGGTTATCTTGTTCTTTGTTTTTAGCCCCGATGAAGGCTAGACATTCTGGCTGAAACGTTGGCACTATTAAATAAGTTTTTTCAACTTATTTTTGTTAATTTAATCATCTTCTCTCCATAGGGTTAGGAAGTTCAATTTGGTATCTTAAAGCTTCGGAAAACAGTTTGGAATTTCTATTAACGGATATTTCGACTAATCGAAACTCGATAAGAGTTATGTAGTTTAAATCTTATTTGGTCAAATAATTACAAATTCCACAGAATTGGTATGAATGAGCAAAACAGACATACTAAAATATAAAAGCATTTATTATACCCTTCGATGTTCTCCTTTAAAAAATACAATGGGGAAAAAATTATAACTTATCCTTGACGGAGTTTCTCAAAGAATCGTGTCCTGATATAAATAGGACAGGGGAAGAGGGGCTAAGAGGAGGAGGTAGGAGTGCAATTAGCCAAGCCTAAGATATCCTTTTAATCCTTCTTCTTTATTAAAGAGGACTCGATCATTTATAAGGAACGGTCCTTAAGGATTTCTTTAGGAGCCAGTACTGCTACTGTACTGCTAACTTGCTAATGGTCCTTCGTCCTGCTTGCACTGTTCCTAACCGATTTCTAGTCTATTATCTTTAATGGATTTCATTATTCATCGGTTGGAAGGAAATTTTAAAATTCACTAATTCCCGAAACAGAATTTTTTAAAAGTGATCTTTGTGACTGGACGATGATCATCAGAATTATTCTGTTTCTTTCCTATTGAATAAATATATAAAAGTTTTGGTGTGGCCGTATGATTGAATGCGTTCGTTATGGTTTTAAGGCCCATGTTTCATCTTTCAATTTTTTGAATTATCATTATTATATTTATTTTATTATTATTATCTTTTATACATTTCATACCAAGATTCTGAACTCTTAAAATTAGAGATAGTTAATTATTTCAATGTGTTTTGACTTTTGTCTCCATCAACAAACACTCGCTCCCTAGTCTAAATAAATCCGCAACAAAGAAATGGCTTTCCTGAAAGATGTGGCTGACTGTTAGTGTAGTATTACAATATTGACATTGTTGCGGTGGTTGCTTGTTGATGAGATAGGAATGAGTCAAATTTGTATGTCCAATTCTCAATTTAACTTGTGCCACCAGCTCCTTGGAATTGGAACGATTTGACCTGGGCTATGGCTTTATTGTGTTTTTTTTTGTAACAGATTTTTAATTTAAATCTTTTAATATACTTTAGTATAAGGGGGAAATATTAAAAAAAAAGAAAGAAAAAAAGGTAGGAGAATATAAGGTTGTTGTTGTTGTTCGTTGGGGCTTTTGGGCGTAAAACCCTGAGGTCATCAACGCCCACGTTTCTCACTTAATAATTCTATTTCAAGATTTGAAATTCTTTAGATAATTGCTAAATAAGTTTAAATAATTACTTATTATAGAATTTTTTAAATATATATGACAAACTTTTGGGTTTAGATCTTATTCAAAAGATTATTCCTTTTTAAGAAAATTAAAACCATTCCTATGGTTTTTTCGTCATCATTCAGGGCATCCGAAACACTCGGTTCCACTCCCAATGTACGTAAGTTCATGGAGAATACAAGGTAAGTTTATTTATAAAATGCAGAACAGAGTAAAATAAAAGAAACATTACAGTTGTTTATATTACTATTTTTTTTTAGTCTTGAAGAAGCTCTGCGACACAGGACGAAAAGTTGATGTAAGCCATAGTTTAATTCATATTTGAGTCCGCACCTGGCAGATCTTTCTTTTATCCCCGTCGGCGATGCTCTACGCACCAAGGAGGTGTGCTCCATTGTAGCATTGCTCCATTGCCCAGTGACTGTCGAATGTTCCTGATGCCTTATTCCAGTCTACATTCAATTACGAAGCCTAAATCGCGGCATGTGCCGATAGAATGGGGGTGGATCAGGGCTACCAAAGTGTGAGAGCTATACGGCAGTCGTTGCGTGAGAATGATTCGAAGAATAGGCCAATTACAGGTGGCAGGGTATTGGTGTTCGCCATTTCAAAGAGACCCTAAAAGCTAATAGGTATGTGTAAATATCAACTACATTCCCCTGCGTGGAGTCCCAGGAGAAAATGGACTGCAAAGAGAAGTTGGGTCCCTCTGTCGCAAATACGGAGGGGATTCTGAAACACCAGCCCATGTTGGTGAAAGAAAAGACATCACCTGCTTCGAGGAGGTTAATTGCGTTGACACCGACGGATCCGTAAGATATGCCGATATTGTCGCATTTACAAAAATCGAAGATTTGGATCCGATGGTAAGATTTGAGAGTAATGACCACGAACAGGAAGGTAGAGTGGAAAGGGGAAAAAAAGAAATATATGAAAAATGTATCCCTTTCCTTAAGGAAAAATTCCGCGAGATCTACGGAAAGAGAGAGTTCACCGTGAGAGGCCTCTGGTTTGGATCTCGCGGAACAATACCAGATAAAACAAGCAGCTCCTTAGAAGGCCTAGGTGTTAGCATCGGGGATATTGCGATCTTAGCCGAAAATATTATTTTGGACTCCCTGGGGATAATACACCATCACCTGCATGGGAATTAGCTCGGAGATTATTCATTGTTTTACATATTTATTTTAATTTGTGGACCTGTGTGTGTTTTAACTTATTTATTCATTAAATTATTTTATTATCACTATTATTTTTTTAAACTTATTTATCCAGTCAAGTATTTCTTTTAACAATACTTTTTATTATATTTTCCTTTAAATCTATGTATTAGTTTTGTTTTGGTAAAATGTATTTATTTGTTTCTTTTACTGTAAACTGATCCACGGCTGTGACTATTATTTCTCCGGTTTGATTTCACATTGCGGGTCACTGAGAGGGTGAATTCCGGAGAGTGAATTTATCAATCATATGAAATAAAAATTGTGAAATGGTGGAATAGAAGGGGCAAGAAAAGGAAATGAAAAAAAGAATGAATTGAAATATTTGTATTTAGTGTATAGACTGGAATTTATTGGTAAAGGAAACTTTGGGAAAAAAAAAAAAATGTTTTCTTTCTTTTTATTATATCATGTAAATATATGTAATTTATATATGTCTGGTCACAGATTGATTAGTATGCTATGTAATGTAGCAATCCGATTTATTTGGACAATATGGATAATATTGGATGGTACATAGTCAATTAACGATCATTCGAAATAGTTCACTTTTGCTTCTAACTTTTTTATGTTATCATTGAGGTATTAGAATTGATTTTATCGTACAGTTAAGGAATACTAACACTTACCCATTGTCAAGAAATATAATCATGTCCTCAATGACGGGAATATTTATCGTCTTCTTGTTCTTATCCGGGTGATCCACTGTACAATTCCGTGGCATTCTCAGGTTCGAAGAAAAATATATCTAAAAATGTAAGCTGATTGGAATAAAGCGTTTAATCATTTTATATATTAATTTGTTGTGACTACCGTGTGAAAATAAAAAGAGTAATAATTATGACTATTGTATGTGTATATATGATAGTTGACTGTGAATAGTATAAATGAGGAAAAGATGGTGGTGGGTGCGTGGTCAGAAATAACAAAAATAACTTTTTTATTTATTTATTTATTGATATTTACAACTGTATAAAAAATACATAAGTAAATTTGATCATAATGACATAATGATATGATACAGGATGTAGAGAAACTACCTAGTAGTAGAACTCTAAAAACAGTTTACAATATAAGGTCACGAGGCCATCTTCTTTTCAGGCACCTCGGAGGATTGCCAGGAATGGAAGAGGAAGCAAGGTTAGAAACTAGTGGGTTTAGGTGGTTAGGGAGTTTATTATGGAAGGAATAATATCGAGATCGGTTACATAAAGAACATTTAGGTCTTTATGGATGGTTTTATTAGTAACAGAATAAGGAGCATTGAGGATTTTACGAAGGATTTTGGATTGAAAAGATTGGATACGAGAGGAATTCGAAGGTTTAGTGGAGCCCAAAAGCTCAACTCCGTATGTCCAGATGGGCCTTATTATTGTCATGTAGATCAGTCTTTTGTGATGAATTGGAAGTTTAGACCATTTGTCTAGTAAGTGCTGCAATAGTCGAAATCGACGTGCAGTTTCCTGTCTTTTCAGTCTTGTGTGAGGA